>NC_058087.1:27736915-28029415 GCF_014858855.1 Bufo gargarizans | reverse complement strand
AGCAACCTCAACTATATAATGGTACTGGGAGACGCTCAATTGTTGCGTATGGCTGATGGCAATCCACGATCACTGAGCATAATGGAGGTATTTAGTATTATTTGGGTGTAAACCAGACACTGTTATGTCTAAGGCCTGGCCTGATGTGGTGGAGCATGACACATTCAAGGACTACCAAAGAGTTCATCCCTGTGTCATGCTCTGGCACATGAATGGAGCCATACTACACTTCCCATGAGAGAAGCTGCTGATGTACATAGAAAAAACATTCACTGGATCAGTTGGGGTACCCGAGGTTGGACCCCCGCAGATCATAAAGTGCTGACAAATCCCTTTCAATAAAGGAGGTGCTTGGCCTTTACGACAACATTTAGCCACACCTCGAAACAAAGCGCTGGTAGTCATGAGAATATGCAAAAAAAATGTCCACAGATTTTTTTTTATAACAGGTTTGTGTGAAGGCACCATCTATTCCAGATCTACTGCAAAGACCTGTGCCCAGAGTCTCGTTATCAAACACCATTTCCTGTGTGGCAATTACAGGGGTGTTACATACATTTTCTCTGCTGCTGGAGGATCCTGCTTCGCTACATACAGTCAGGGCCATAGATATTGGGACATTGATGCAATCCTAACATTTTTGGCTCTATTCACCACCACAATGAATTTGAAATGAAACGAACAAGATGTGCTTTACCTGCAGACTGCCAGCTTTAATTTGAGAGTATTTCCATCCAAATCAGGTGACCGGTGCAGGAATTACAACAGTTTGCATCTGTGCCTCCCACATTTTAAGGGACCAAAAGTAATGTGACAGAATAATCATAAATCAAACTTTCACTTTTTAATACTTGGTTGCAAATCCTTTGCAGTCAATTACAGCCTGAAGTCTGGAACGCTCTGCCAGGCCTCTACTGCAACTGTCTTCAGTTCCTGCTTGTTCTTGGGGCAGTTTCCCTTCAGTTTTGTCTTCAGCAAGTGAAATGCATGCTCCATCGGATTCAGGTCCGGGGATTGACTCGGCCATTGCAGAACATTCCACTTCTTTCCTTTAAAAAAATCTCTTCGGTTGCTTTTGCAGTATGCTTTGGGTCATTGTCCATCTGCACTGTGAAGCACCGTCCAATGAGTTCTGAAGCATTTGGCTGAATATGAGCAGATAATATTGCCCGAAACACTTCAGAATTCATCCTGCTGCTTCTGTCAGCAGTCACATCATCAATAAATACAAGAGAACCAGTTCCATTGGCAGCCATACATGCCCACGCCATGACACTACCACCACCATGCTTCACTGATGAGGTGGTATGCTTAGGATCATGAGCAGTTCCTTTCCTTCTGCATACTCTTCTCTTCCCATCACTGGTACAAGTTGATCTTGGTCTCATCTGTCCATAGGATGTTGTTCCAGAACTGTGAAGGCTTTTTTAGATGTCGTTTGGCAAACTCTAATCTGGCCTTCCTGTTTTTGAGTCTCACCAATGGTTTACATCTTGTGGTGAAACCTCTGTATTCACTCTGGTGAAGTCTTCTCTTGATTGTTGACTTTGACACACATAGACCTACCTCCTGGAGAGTGTTCCTGATCTGGCCAACTGTTGTGAAGGGTGTTTTCTTCACCAGGTAAAGAATTCTTCGGTCATCCACCACAGTGGTTTTCCGTGGTCTTTTGGTGTTGCTGAGCTCACCGGTGCGTTCCTTCTTTTTAAGAATGTTCCAAACAGTTGTTTTGGCCAGGCCTAATGTTTTTGCTATCTCTCTGATGGTTTTTTTTTTTATTTATTTTTTTCAGCCTAATGATGGCTCTTTTGGATCTCATCTTGAGAGTTGACAGAAACAGATTCCAAATGCAAATAGCAGACTGGAAATGACCTCTGGACCTTTTATCTGCTCATTGTAATTGGGATAATGAGGGAATAACACACACCTGGCCAGGGCCGGCCTTAGGCCTTTAGGCGCCCTGTGCGAGAAAGCTTTACAGCGCCCCTCAGTGACCACGCCCTCAGTAACCACACCCCTTCAGTGGTCACACCCATTTCTCCAATATCAGCTCCATTTAAAACCTTCCATTCCGTTAAGTCCCCAAAAAAGTGCAGCACCTTACCAATTCTGCTGACAATGGAGATAGGGTAGTGGTAGAAGGGGACAGGTAAAGGTAGATTTGGTGAGATGTTAGGTAGAGGAGAAGAAAACAGGTCTGTGCAGTGTCAGACAATACGTGAGGGGTAGTTTTACATCATGGGCGTTCGAACTCCTGCTAGAGCCACTGGTCACTACAGTATGTGTCACCATGGGCAGCCTATGAAGGAGGGAGTGACCGATCGCTCATCATTATACCATTGTATGGAAGGTCTGAGGCATTGGCCAGGGCAGTATCTATGTCAATGGCTTCTGCGGGTTATAGCAGATACCTGCAGCTCCTGAATCCGCCTCTGGATAGCTTCCAGGCTGCTGCTTCAGAAATCAAGGAAACCAAGAGAGGTGAGGGCCTGAGCAGATGGACGGGCCGAGAGAGAGAGAGAGAGACGGGAGGAATAGAGAGAGAGACGGGAGGAATAGAGAGAGAGACGGGAGGAATAGAGAGAGAGACGGGAGGAATAGAGAGAGAGACGGGAGGAATAGAGAGAGAGACGGGAGGAATAGAAAGTGAGACGGGAGGAATAGAAAGTGAGACGGGAGGGAGCAGTGGTGAGCATGCACGACCTGTGACAGTAAGGACCTCTATGTATCTGCTAGGGCTGCAGCTAACTATTATTTGAATAATGGCCTAGGAAGATCTGTTATGGAGAGGGGGATCTGTGGGTGGCGCTGTTATGGAGAGGGGGATCTGTGTATGGCACTGTTATGGAGAGGGGGATCTGTGCACTGTTATGGAGAGGGGGATCTGTCTATGGCACTGTTATGGAGAGGGGGATCTGTCTATGGCACTGTTATGGAGAGGGGGATATGTCTATGGCACTGTTATGGAGAGGGGGATATGTCTATGGCACTGTTATGGAGAGGGGGATATGTCTATGGCACTGTTATGGAGAGGGGGATATGTCTATGGCACTGTTATGGAGAGGGGGATATGTCTATGGCACTGTTATGGAGAGGGGGATCTGTCTATGGCACTGTTATGGAGAGGGGGATATGTCTATGGCACTGTTATGGAGAGGGGGATATGTCTATGGCACTGTTATGGAGAGGGGGATATGTCTATGGCACTGTTATGGAGAGGGGGATATGTGCACTGTTATGGGCATAACAGTGCACAGATTCCTTTCCCCATAACAGTGCACAGATTCCTTTCCCCATAACAGTGCACAGATTCCTTTCCCCATAACAGTGCACAGATTCCTTTCCCCATAACAGTGCACAGATTCCTTTCCCCATAACAGTGCACAGATTCCTTTCCCCATAACAGTGCACAGATTCCTTTCCCCATAACAGTGCACAGATTCCTTTCCCCATAACAGTGCACAGATTCCTTTCCCCATAACAGTGCACATATCCCCCCTCCCCATAACAGCCCCGGCCCTGCTGCTCACAGCAGACTAATCACTTACTGCATCTTTATTTTACCTTACAATCGTGACGCTCCAGTAACAACTAACAGGCAGAGAGGAGGGCGGTGTAACGTCACTTACTCACGTGACGCACCTGCTCCGCCCACTTTATGAATGAAGGAGGCGGAGCAGGTGGGTCACGTGAGTAAGTGACGTTACGCCGCCCTCCTCTCTGCCTATAGTTGTTACTGGAGCGTCACGATTGTAAGGTAAAATAAAGATGCAGCGACTTAAAGTAAACCGCCCGCATAGCAACGAATCGGCGATTATTCGATAACTGGATTCGTCGACAACGAATCCAGTTATCGATTATTATCAATTACATTGATTAATCGTGGCAGCCCTAGTATCTGCAGCACCGCATGCACGGCTCATCCTCTCATCTTAGGGGGTAGGATACCATCTTGCTTCCTCCAGGAGATTGTTGGAGTGGGGCTGCCTAGCGCTCTACAGTACAGCCGGGCGGTGTCCCCTTCTCTGACCTCTGTCCGCTCTGGGCTCACCTGGACGTCTGGCAAATTTCCACCTGCTAGCAAAGGAGTCAGGAGACGTCATTTAAATTCCCAATTCCCATAAAATATTAGGTAATGGCCCCCTCCGTCCCCTTTTCTTAGAGGCCTGGCAATGATAAAAGTTTTAAAACTAATACTATACATACATCTGCTGACCTGTGCAGTCTGTGGACTGTGGGAGTCTCACTCTCTGTTGTGGCTGCTGCTGCTGGCTGGCGCTCGCTCCGCCTCCTTCTCTCTCTGCCTGTGCGGCAGCTGCGGCCTGCGTCACACTCCAGCAGCCAGTCTGGTCTGCTCTGTCCAGGCAGCGGAGCGCAGAGCAGCCGCGCGCCCCGCCCCCTCCTCACTCAGTCTCTAGTCCAGACCGTGACTGACTCATTCATGTTCTTGTGCTGTAGATGGCCGGCGGGCGGCGGCGACAAAATATATTAATAGTAGTACAGTACTAGTAAGTAGTAGTACTGTACTGTAGTAGACAGACTTCACTTAGAGTTCGGCGGGCTGTGTCAGCCGCCCGGCGCCCCTGTTGCTATGACGCCCTGTGCGGCCGCACAGCCCGCACACCCCAAAGGCTGGCCATGGAACAGCTGAGAAGACAATTGTCCCATTACTTATGGTCCCTTAACATGTGGGAGGCACAGATGCAAACTGTTGTAATTCCTGCACTGTTCACCTGATTTGGATGTAAATCCCCTCAAATTACAGCTGACAGTCTGCAGGTAAAGCACATCTTGTCTGTTTCATTTCAAATCCATTGTGGTGGTGAATAGAGCTAAAAATGTTAGAATTGTGTCTGTCCTAATATTTATGGACCTGACTGTACATTCTGTTCTACACAGAGGTGTAACCTGACATTCCTGTAGCCCAAAGCAGGATCTGTGCGAGAACCACTAGGCCCCAGGTGCAACTGAAACATCTGCATCCTCTATCTCTGGTTCACTTGTGCTCCAAGGTGACTTATAGCTGCCAGTTCCACAGTAAGTCCTTATTTAGATGGCCGTAACTTTGGAGCACTATAGTGTCTGTATCACAACCACCAATCCCAGCCAGACCACGGGACTAATTATCTGAACTTAAAGGGAACCTGTCATCGGAATATTGGCCATAGAGCTGAGGACATGGGTTGCTAGATGGCCGCTAGCACATCTGCAATATCCATTCCTATAGCTCTGTGTGCTTTTATTGTGTAAAAAAAAACAACCTGATTTGATACATATGCAAATTAACCTGAGAAGTCCTGTCCCTGACTCATCTCACGTACAGGACTCATCTCAGATTAATTTGCATATGTATCAAATAGGTTTTTTTACACAATAGAAGCACAGAGCTATGGAGACTGGGTATTGCGGATGTGCTAGCGGCCATCTAGCAACCCATGTCCTCAGCTCTGTACACAAAATCCTGGTGACAGGTTTCCTTTAAAGAATCCTAGAACCTGAGTTACATCCTGTATTATTGTATTATTCTCCAGAGCTGCACTCACTATTCTGCTGGTTAATAATCGCTTTTTTAGTGTTTAAAAAAAGAGAAGAATTTTGAGCTTTATTCAAATAGCTTTTATTTCCATCCACACAAATGCATTGGGAACACTACACCTTCTATTCCGAATCAAAACATGAAGAAAAATATATCAAATTTGTGTTGTTCCTCTAAAAAAATTTGAAGAAAAGTGAATATTGGATTGTTCAAAAAAAATAGCAGTTTTGTATTTTTCTTTACATTCACTATATAAACTGAACAATGTTTGAAGATTTTGCTTTCCTTTGAATCCCGTCACTAATTAGTTGTATAACCGCTGTGTCTGAGAACTGCTGGACGTCTGTGCTGCTCGGAGTCACCACCTTCTGCCCCTGTGACCAGGTATCCAGCCCAGGAGGATTGGACCACATTCCACAGTTCTTCTCTATTTCTTGGTTTTGCCTCAGAAACTGCATTTTTGATGTCACCCACAAGTTTTCTATTGGAATAAGATCCGGGGATCGGGCCGGCCGCTCCATAACGTCAATCTTGTTGGTCTGGAACCGAGATGTTGCCCGTTTACTGGTGTGTTTGGGGTCGTTGTCTTGTTGGAACACCCATTTCAAGGGCATTTCCTCTCCGGCATAAGGCAGCATGACCTCCTCCAGTATTCTGATGGATTCACACTGATCCATGATCTGCGATAAATAGGCCCAACACCGTAGTATGAGAACATCCCCATATCATGATGCTTGTCCACCATGCTTCACTGTCTTCACAGTGTCCTGCGGCTGGGATTCAGTGTTTGGGGGTCGTCTGACAAACTGTCTCCGGCCACTAGACCCAAAAAGAACAATCTTACTTCCATCAGTCCACAGAATGTCTCTTGAGGCCGTCAATGTGCTCTTTGGCAGATTGTAAGCTCTTCAGCACAGGTCTTTTCTTCACCAGTGGGACTTTGCGGGCGCTTCTTGCAGATAGCTCGGCTTCACATAGGCGTCTTCTCATTGTAACAGGACTCACAGGGAACTTTACAGCTTCTTTCATCTTCCTGGAGATGATTGTTGGCTGAGTCCTTGCCATTTTGGCTATTCTTCTATCCATTCAAATGGTAGTTTTTCGCTTTCTTCCACGTCTTTCAGGATTTGGTTGCCATTTTAAAGCATTTGCGATCATTTTAGCTGAGCAGCCTATCATTTTCTGCACTTCTTTATGTTTTCCTCTCTCCAATCAACTTTTTAATCAAGGTACGCTGTTCTTCTGAACAATGTCTGGAATAGGCCCATTTTCCTCAGAATTTCGAAGAGAAAGGCACTGTAAGCAGCATGTACAGAATTTGCTGCCTTCCTTCCTTAAAGAGGACCTTTCACGTGGAAAAACATTGCGAACTAAGTATCATTACATATACAGCAGCACCCAGGGATCTCACTGCACTTACTATTATCCCTGGGCGCCGCTCCGTTCTCCCGTTATGTCCTCCGGTATCTTCGCTCACTTGGTTATAGTAGGCGGAGACTTAGGGGACTTGGTTATAGTAGGCGGAGTCTGCCCTTGTTCTGCTGTAGTGCTGGCCAATCGCAGCGCAGAGCTCACAGCCTGGGAGGTTTTTTTTTTTCTCTGTGCTGCGATTGGCCAGCACTACAGCATGGGAGAAGGGGACGCCCAGCAGAACAAGGGCAGACTCCACCTACTATAACCAAGTGAGCGAAGATACCGGAGGGCAGAGCGGCGCCCAGGTATAATAGTAAGTGCAGTGAGATCCCCGGGTGCCGCTGTATATGTCATGATACTTAGTTCACAATGTTTTTCCAGGTGAAAGGTCCTCTTTAAATAAGGGCAATAATTGCCTTCTGTTTTTCAAAGCATGAATTACCTCAATCATTCAACTCTACACTGCTATTATTTTGAACATGCCCCTTTCAATAAGTGATTCAATTACCGAGAATCAGCAGCATGCATGTCATGACTGTTGGGTTTCTATTACTCTACTACACCTGCTAGTAAATTATTTGCCATGTAGAAATATCATTTCTACCAAAAACAGTGATTGATCAGGTTAAAGATGTCTGACTGCTATTATTTTGAACACAACTGTATTACCCATCCTTTATTATACTCCAGAGCTGTACTCATTATTTTGCTCTTTGCTACTAAAAATAGTCGTCAAGCTTGTCGGACGGTTTGCCTACATCACATGACTCTGCGGTACCTTGTATAAGGATGACACATCCCAGAATGGAATTTATCAGACACATGTATAGACAATGAGCCAGCAAGGTGTGATAGAAGATTTCAGCTCTGGAGCCTGCAAAATTGCAAATGTAGTATAACTGGTAAAATAGGCATGTAATAAGGCACTTTTTATTCGGGGAAAACTCCTAGTGGCCAAGATGAAATACCAGTCGTACTAATAAGGCCTCATGCACACGACAGTGTTTTTTCACTGTCAGTGATTTGGCTTCAGTGGTCCGTGTACGATTTTGCTTCAGTTGTGTTTCCTTGTGTCTTCCTTTTTTTTTTTTTTTGTCTGACAGGGGAAAAAAGGAAGGTTAATTAAAAGTGTAATTTTATTGCACCAATGTCTAGTAGACAGTTGTTCATCTGTTTTTTTTTTTTTTTGACGGACCTATTGACTTGAATGGGTCCGTCCTCCGTTTTCCACTGACAAGAATAGGACAGGTTATATTTTTTTGACTGACTGGAATCACGGACGCAGAGAAAAAACGGAGGACTATCAGTTTTTTTTTCACAGCTCCATAGAAATGAATGGGACCTCTGCTAAACTGTGAAAAATGACGGAACAGACGCGGATGCACACAATGGTCGTGTACATGAGGCCTAAGGGTACCTGCACATGATACGGAATACACGTGGTTTTTCTGCACGGATTACACAAATTGACCTGGCATGCAGGTTTCTAAATCCGCAGCACGTCCACTACGTTTGCGGTTGTAGCTGCAGATTTCATCCATTTTAATTAGGCCTCATGCACACGACTGTTTTTGTGGTCCGCATTCACTTCAATGGGGCCGCAAAAGATGCGGACAGCACTCCGTGTGCTGTCCGCATCCAGTGCACCGTTCCGTTGCCCCGCAAAAAAAAAAAAAATATAGCATGTCTTATTCTTGTCCGTTTTGCGGACAAGAATAGGCATTTCTACAATGGGCTGCCGTTCCGTAAATTGCGGAAGGCGCACGGGCGGCTTCCGTTTTTTGAGGATCTGCAGTTTGTGGAGCGCAAAAAACGGCACGGTCGTGTGCATGAGGCCTTAAGGGCTCATGCACACAACAGTATTTTGCGTTCAGTATACTGGACGTTTTTTGAGCTCAGTATACGGAACATATACTGAACCATTCATTTCAATGGTTCAGCAAAAAATACTGAAGTGTCTCAGTGTGCATTCCGTTTCAGTATTTCAGTATTTCCGTGCCGTGAAAAGATAGAACATGTCCTATACTTGTCCGCAAATCACGGTGCTTGGCTCCATTCAAGTCAATGGGTCCGCAAAAAAAACGGAACACATACGGAAATGCATCCGTATGTCTTCCGTTTCCGTTCCGTTTTTTCCTGAACCATCTATTGAAAATGTTATGCCCAGCCCAATTTTTTCTATGTAATTACTGTATACTGTATATGGCATACGGAAAAACGGAACGGAAAAACGGAAAGGAAACGGAAACACAACGGAAACAAAAAACGGAACAACGGATCCGTAAAAAACGGACCGCAAAACACTGAAAAAGCAATACTGTCGTGTGCATGAGGCCTAAGGGTGAGATCTAGGGCAAAACTGCATCGAATCTGCAGCAAAATGCGCAATTAGAAATTGCGGTTTTTGGTGTGGATATTGTGCAGAAACGCACGGAAATCTGAATCGAAATTCACGTGGATCTTCTGTGTGTTCACCTGCACTCGTGTGCCGACACCCCAAAGGTGGCACAGTCAGTGGCGGATTACAATTGGGCGCTGACCCAAATGCCCACATACTGCAGCGGGGCACGGGAGCGCATAGTTCCCTGCCCCGCAGCCGATTACCGCCATAGGCTTCAGGCCTGAGGCCTATGGGGTAGTCACAGACGGGCGTGATGACGTCATTGCGCGCCTGTGCCGGGATGCGAGCAAGCACCTGGACAGGTGAGTTTTTATCTTTTGATTTATTTCATGTGCCTACTTTGGGGGGGATATGGGGGGTGGGGACACACAGGAGGACATATTAGTGAAGAGCTATCGAGTACATCGCGGGGAAATTACTATATTGTTTCTTCTGTATGGGGCAAATTACTATGGAAGGATTACTAGTGTAGGGGCAGTGTGGGGCCAAATTATTATGGGAGGGACTACTATATGGGACAGTGTGGGGGAAATTATTATGGGGGGGGATTACTATGTGTTGCTATTGGGGAGGCACTGTAGGGGCAATTCGATTATTTCTGGGGACACTATACAGAGATTATTACCTGGAGCACAATATAGGGGGTTATTATTATGGGGGCACTCTTTTTTAAAAAAAAATTATAATTATATGTATTTTAAATTTGGCAACCAAATTTTCCAGTTTAGGACCCAATTTGGGGTATTTTTTTTAGTCTGAATATGTCATATGGCCTAGGAAGAGACTGTGGCGCTCACAAAGCACCGCAGCCTCTTCATACAGAAAAAAAACTAAACTAAAATGGAAGGAGGGGCCCGAGTTGGGTAGACGGCCCCGAGCCTATCGCGCACTTAATCCGCCCCTGGGCACAGCGTCTCATAGAAACATAGAAACCTAGAATGTGTTGGCAGATAAGAACCATTTGGCCCATCTAGTCTGCCCAATATACTGAATCCTATGAATAGTCCCTGGCCCTATCTTATATGAAGGATGGCCTTATGCCTATCCCATGCATGCTTAAACTCCTTCACTGTATTTGCAGCTGCCACTTCTGCAGGAAGGCTATTCCATGCATCCACTACTCTCTCAGTAAAGTAATACTTCCTTATATTACTTTTAAACCTTTGCCCCTCTAATTTAAAACTGTGTCCTCTTGTGGTAGTTTTTCTTTTTTTTAAAATGCTCTCCTCCTTTACCGAGTTGATTCCCTTTATGTATTTAGCAGTTTCTCTCATCTCCCCTCTGCCTCGTCTTTCTTCCAAGCTATACATGTTAAGGTCCTTTAACCTTTCCTGGTAAGTTTTATCCTGCAATCCATGTACCAGTTTAGTAGCTCTTCTCTGAACTCTCTCTAGAGTATCTATATCCTTCTGGAGATATGGCCTCCAGTACTGAGCACAATACTCCAAGTGAGGTCTCACCAGTGTTCTGTACAGCGGCATAAGCGCCCCCCTCTGTCTACTGGTAATGCCTCTCCCTATACACCCCAGCATTCTGCTAGCATCTCCTGCTGCTCTATGACATGGTCTGCCTACCTTTAAGTCTTCTGAAATAATTACTCCTAAATCCCTTTCCTCAGATACTGAGGTCAGGACTGTGTCAAATATTCTATATTCTGCCCTTGGGTTTTTACGCCCCAGGTGCATTATCTTGCACTTATCCACATTAAATTTCAGTTGCCAGAGTTCTGACCATTCTTCTAGTTTTCCTAAATCCTTTTCCATTTGGCGTTTCCCTCCAGGAACATCAACCCTGTTACATATCTTTGTGTCATCAGCAAAAAGACAAACCTTACCATCGAGGCCTTTTGCAATATCACTTATGAAGATATTAAACAAAATTGGTCCCAGTACAGATCCCTGTGGAATCCCACTGGTAACATGACCTTGTTTTGAATGTTCTCCATTGACTACAACCCTCTGTTTCCTGTCCCTCAGCCACTGCCTAATCCACTCAACAATATGGGAGTCCAAGCACAAAGACTGCAGTTTATTGATAAGTCTTCTATGTGGGACAGTGTCAAAAGCCTTACTAAAATCTAGATATGCGATGTCTACTGCACCTCCACCATCTATTATTTTAGTCACCCAGTCAAAAAAATCTATAAGATTAGTTTGACATGATCTCCCTGAAGTAAACCCATGCTGTTTTTCATCTTGCAATCCATGGGATTTTAGATGTTCCACAATCCTATCCTTTAATAGGGTTTCCATTAATTTGCCTACTATTGATGTCAGACTCATAACCAGGAATTTGGTTTTCCGTTAGAAGTAGAAAAGCTTACTGACAACAGTTTAGGGCTCATGCACACGGACGTATTTTCTTTCCGTGTCCTTTTTTTTGCGGACCATACGCGGAACCATTAATTTCAGTGGGTCCACCAAAAAAAAAAAAGGAAGTTACTCCGTGTGCATTCCATTTTTTCGTATGTCCATTCCGCAAAGAAATAGAACATGTCCTATAATTGTCCACATTACAGACAAGGATAATACTGTTCTATTAGGGGTCGGATGTTCCGTTCCGAAAAATACAAAATGCACACGGAAAGTCATGCGGATCTGTGTTTTGCTGACCGCATAATACATACGGTCGTGTGCATGAGCCCTTAGTCCCAGGACCATTATCACTGGCGACAAACACTGAAGTTAAAGGGGTTGTCTAGGATTAGAAAAAGATGACCTGTTTCTTTCAAAAACAGCGCCACACATGTCCACAGGTTGCATCTGGTATTGCAGCTCGGCTCCACAGAATTGAATAGGGCTGCAATACCACTCGCAACCTGTGCACAGGGGTGGTGCTGTTTTTTAGAGGTAAGCAGTCCATGTTTTTTTAATCCCAGACAACAGTGTGATTCTAGGTGTACCTGCCCTTTGATTAGGTGATTGTTGCTTCATCTAATAACATAAAAGCAGTGTTCTGCTTTAAGAGCACTGGGTGTGTTCAGTAGGGGAAGAGTCACTGTAAAAAAAAAAAAACAGGATGTTGATCAGGTTAAACAGTAAGCGCTTGTGCTGGTTTGTTTGACTGTTCAGTTGCAGCAGACCCTCTCCTCTGAAAAGCGAGACCTATTCACGTTTATACTTAAATATACAACAGCTGTGCAATGGTATTTTTGGGTTGGGGGGGGGGGGGGTCATTCTATTTGCAGGAAAACTATTTTTGTTTTCAGCAATATCCTGCAGGGGAGCGCCACAGTGACCCCGCTGGACACACCTGGAATAGCAACTCATGAACAAAACAAAAAAAAAAGTTGCCAACTTTAGACTAGGGATGCTCAACCTGCAGCCCTCCAGCTGTTGTAAAACTACAACTCCCATCATGCCTGGGCAGCCTACAGCAGTGCATGGTGGGAGTTGTAGTTTTACAACAGCTGGAGGGCTGCAAGTTGAGCATCCCTGCTTTAGACTATGGTGGTTTGACTTCTGGTTCTTCAGAATGATAACGCTTTGAGCTCTTACATTCTGTGCAGATTAATTTCTTAAAGGGCTCGTCCACTTTAAGTTTAGTGGGAATCATCATGAAATGCAATCTACTAATATAATCTTATAAAAAGTTCTGCTCCAAGCTCGTACTTTAGTAACCGTCGCCCTAGTCATTGGGCAAAGCAGCCTGCTTGGACCTGCCATCTTGGCTGCTGATGGAGGGTCACATGACCAGGCGAATCCACCAGTAACTCCCACTGGGAAACTGGCACATGCGCTGCGGTGAGGAGGTTGATGGACGGATCTGGTCCTGAGACCCGCCATTTCAGGACAGGAGCTCCGTCCAGTCCGAAGAGATTACTTCGCCTGATGAACGAACGACACGAGGGTAAGAGCTTGACGCAGAATGCATAAGGCCCCATTCACACGACCGTATTTTTAGTCCGCATCTGATCCTCATTTTTTGCGGATTGGATTCGGGCCAATTCACTATAATGGGTGCGCCAAAAATACAGACAACACGCCTTGCGTCCATTTTCGCAAAAAAAAGACACAAATGGATCTGCATAAAAAAATAAAATAAAATGCAACACGGACATCATCTGTATTTTTTGGAGGATACATCCACATACAGTCCTATACACGCACCCTTAGGCCCCTTTCACACGAGCGAGTTTTCCGCGCGGGTGCAATGCGTGATGTGATCGCATTACGCCCGCACTGAATCCTGACCCATTCATTTCAACGGGTCTGTGTACATGAGCGTTGTTTTTCACGCATCAGTTCTGTGTTACGTGAAAAACGCAGCATGTTCTATATTCTGCGTTTTTCACGCAGCCCTGGCCCCATAGAAGTGAATGGGGATTCTGTAAAAAAAAAACGCATTGTATCCAAAAGTGCGATGCGTTTTTCACTGGTTGCTAAGAGATGTTGTTTGTAAACCTTCAGTTTTTATCACACGCGTGAAAAACGCATCAAAGCTAGGGATGAGCAAATAGACTTCGGATGAAACATCTGAAGTTGATTCGCATAAAACTTTGTTTCAATAGTATTAGAATGTATTGGCTCCGATGAGTCTAGCGAGACTTCGCATAATAACTTCCGAAATGTATTTATACTCTAAAAAAAAATAAAAAAAAAATTCCGGAACTCTGAACCGAACCCGAGTTCGGGAAATGGTTTTCATAGTTTTATTCCAGCCGCCTCTCGGCGTGTTGGCCGTGCTGCCGCCGGAACTCCGTCCCGTCCCATTATAGTCAATGGGGCCGGAGCGGACCTCCGGCGGCACGCATGCACTAGCAGGTAGTGCATTCCGGCTGCCGCTAGTGTGAAAGAAGCCTAACGCAGGACAGGACCTCCAGAAAAAAAAAAAAAGATGCTCTGTAACCGCTCCAATTAACTCAAGATTCACTAATAGGGTATATGACAATGGGATTTCTAAGCTAGATGGACCCTTTAAAAGGCGTCATGCTCCGGTTTTTAACACCAAGCTAAATTGTAACATTCCTCCAGCCTTCTGCCACCACTAGGGGGAGCTGACTGCATACTGTAATGTTCTTAGTGCCAATGAGATAGATAAAGGGCTCTATGGGGTTAGTGAACACATGGTTATTATAGAGATGTACTTTAGGGACCATGGACCCCGCGGTGTGACAAGTCTATGGTGATCTAATGGACCCTTTATACAGAAACCATTAAAGGGGTATTCCAGTCATATTGTTGTCCCCTATCCACAGGATAAGAGATAACTATTAGATCATTGGGATCCTACCGCCGAGACCCCCAATGATCACGAGAATGGGAACACCATATCCAAAATAAATACGGCACCGCACATTTCATAGTAGCTGTGTATCAAAACTCGGTTCCATTCATTTGAACTAGCTGCAGTACCAGGGGCAGCCACTGCAAAATGTATGGCACTGTGCTTCACAATGAAAGGGGCATAGCACTCGCTTTTGCCCCTTCAGTCCGGTGACTTTGTTGGTGCCAGGCGTGAGACCCCAAGGACAAGCCATTAATATCAAGGTCCTGGGAAAAAAAAAAAAAAAAAACCTTTATGGAAGTTCACACTTAGGATGACTGGGATTTAATTCCAGGCCCTTTAAGAGAGTTTGCCCAAAGACTATAAAGGATCTACCATGACAACAGAGGTGGAGTAAGTGCTTCTCATGTATTACGCCTGCATGTCTCACTCTTATGCTCCATTAACCATTTCCTCCCACCTGAACACGGATGTGATGAGTTCCCTTTAATTTGCACTTGTATTTGTGCAGCGGCTGCAGTGACACCATTGGCTTTGTGTGTTGGCGGCGTCGCTTTTAGGATAGGATGATGCTAATTACCCAAGCTCGTCTACTCCTGAACTAAGCCTCACTAAATCTTACCATTACAGTCATAAAACAAAAGGGAGACCCTTCCCCGTCATGTGTGTGGCTCAATGTCAGCCCTGAGTCAACGCCTGCACCCAGGGCTCGTCATATACAGTGATCTATACGGTATAATTCCCCCCATTCTGTAAATCATAAGGAGGGTAGGAAGCGAACCAGCGCTTTTATACAGGTCTCAGAACCTCAAGGCGACCTCTAGTATACTTAAAAGGCATCTGTCAGCAGTTTTGTACCTATGACACTGGATGACCTGTTACATGTGCACTTAGCAGCTGAAGGCGTCGGTCCCATGTTCATATGTGTCCACATTGCCTTGGAAAAAAATGATGTTTAAATATATGCAAATGAGCCTCTAGGAGCAACGGGGGCAGTTACCATTACACCTAGAGGCTCTGCTCTCTCTGCACTTTGATTGACAGGGCCAGGCAGTGAAAATGTCATCATTTTTCTCAGCAATGCGGGCACATATGAACATGGGACCAACACAGATGCCTTCAGCTGCCAAGCACACATGTAACAGGTCAGCCAGTGTCATAGCTACAAAACTGCTGACAGATGCCCTTTCAAGGGCTAGTCCCACCTGATACAGTGCCAGCCATAGTGTCCCAAAAAGTGATCATCATCCAGTGCAGTGTGTGAAATATGAACGGTGTGACGGCCGCATTTCCAGGATTGAACGTTGCTCGACTGACCTGAACTCACGGCTTGACAGTGATCCATGACGCTGTGAGTTCCTGCCTGGCCACGGGGCTTCTGTCCCCTACTCTACCGCATCACGCCAGTGTGAACTGATCTTAGGCTGGGCTTCCGAGTTCAGGTTTTTGGATGGGATTTATAAACAGAGGACACGTACAAAGGAAAGACAGAGACTTCTCTTTTTGAATCCACTCCTGCCTTTGCCTTCAAAAACTGCATTAAAAACCTGAACATAGAAACTCAGCCTAAGGGTCCATTCACACGTCTGTAGAATGGGTCCGCATCCGTGCGGACCCATTCATTCTCAATAGGGATGGAAACGATGCGGACAGCACACATTTTCCGAAAAAAATAATAGAACATGTCCTTTTCTAGTCCACAATAGTGGACAAGAATAGGCATTTCTATAGCGGTGCGGGCCCGGTGTATTGCAGATCCGCAATACACTACGGACGTGTGAATGGACCCTAAGGGTGTGACCCGGGCACTGTAAGCGCACAATCACCAGTTTCCACCTGTACAGTAGCAGTCTGTATGCCGTTATGGAGGCTACACGTGCAGCACCTGCACTTTTTGTAGTGGTTGTGCCTGGTTTTCCAGCTCATCCCTATTCACGTCAGTCAGGAGAAGCCGTATTGAGCTGCTGTACACTGCCAATAAAGGACGGAGCTGTGCCTTGTAAAGATAGCGATGATCCCTTTAATGGGGTTGTGCTACAAAAAAAAAAATATTCTACATTTTTTAAACCAGCATCTGGATCTGAAAACTTTTGTAATTGCATCTAATTGGGAGTTATTCAATGAAATCTATCTGTATAGCGCCACCTGCAGTTTATTCTTTGCCCTCTTTCTTGTCCACCTGGCAGGTGCCCAGTTTAAATCTTCAGCTGCCACCAGCCTAAAAGAAGCTGTAGCAGTTACAGGGAAAGAGCTGCAGTAAAAAGGACACGTCCCCCGAGCTGCCAGTCTGAAATTATTCCAGCAGTGACTATGGAGATCTCTGGATCCGTGTGCGGTACAGGACTGGTTCTGGCTTTGTTAGAAATCATCAATCACGGCATAACCCCTTTAAGCGTCGATACTGAATGCCGTGATGTGTGTGTGTGTGTGTGTGTGTGTGACTGGCGACAGGACACGTTGGTACGGTAAGCGCACTTTCCATTCCAACCTTTGTTTTTTTATAATAAACGCCCTTTATAGAAGAGATGAAACATGTAACATCTGACACAGCACAATGACAACACGCTCCAGAGGCCAGAGACGCAGCACTGGCCTGAGTTTAGCAGCCTCTGGGGGACAGAACCGAGGACGCGTTATATAAGGCGAGGACACGTCGTCTACGTACCGGCACTCAGAAGTAGCCTGCAGTTCATGTGTTAAAAATAAAATAAAATCAGAAATAAAACCTGAAGACATAAAAGGGACAAGAGAGTCACTCTTGACAGACACCACAGACCAGACCACCACCATCTGGAATTGTCCTACAGTACGACACTGGTGGTCCGACGGAAGCAGCACTTGAGTGAAGTCACTTGCCATGACATCATATCCTCGTGGTGGCTTGCCCATCTACAATGGGGTGCAGCGCCTCAAGTTGGGTCAGTATGGTGGAGATGTACGGCCTTTCTAGATGGTCTACCACCATCATGGAGGACAGCAGAGACTGCAGGCCTTGGGAATACCTGGAGGGAAAAATGCAAATGCAAATAAACTGCAAAGCCACCTTAAATATAATACAGCAGCACCTGGGAGACTTGCAACCCTGGATTCATGGACTAGAATCTGACCCGGAGAAACAACTGAATGGAGTTTATATCTAAGCATCTACACCTTGATGCACGTTGTGTACCGGCGACTCTACTTATATACCATCAAGCAATGAGCCCAGATGGGACTGCAATCTGTCGCTATAGCAATGTGGGCTTTGGACAGAATCAATCTCCTTCCCCCTCTGGCAGCTGACAATACTTCTCCTCAGCTATAGAGCAATGTTACTGCAGAAGCTCTGCTCCTCTTCCGACAAGCAGGGCAGAAAGTTGTTTCTATGGCTGCCTTGCAGTGAATAGATTACAATGCACAGACCTGTGGGGTGACAGCCTGTGCATGCGTGTCCACCAGCACTCAGGTCAGTAGATGGATGTGCTCATTGCTATACATGCTGAACCCCACGTGACGCTATACTATGTAAGTAAATGAACGCCAGGTGGCACCACAGTATGTAAGTAAATCGTAACAAGATGTAAATGGAAAAATAGGCTTCAGTGTTCGAGCCCAGCGTTACCTGTTATTTTCAGGTATTGAGATACGGTTCTGGACAGCCAGAGCTACACTGTCTCCCTTCTGGAAAATCATGTCGTAGGGGCCCTCCCCGAACATCATGGAGTAGAGCACACAGCCGAGAGACTGCGGGAGGGAGCACATAATATAATTACAATCTGTCCCAAGCAATCTATACACAGAGAGAAAAGCCGATTTCCTACCCAGATATCGGTCCGCTCGTCAATCACACAGTTACTGCTCACACTAAAGAGCTCCGGGGCCCGGTAGGAAATGGTGCATCTCTGTGCAGCCCAGTCCTAGGAGACAGAAAAGGGTGGAAAATACCTGGAAACACTACATCTCTCCATGCAGCACAGGCACTGAAAAAACTACAGGTCTACCATGAGCCCTGCAAACTTGGTATGCAGCTCTGGATGTGACTGGAGTATAAGGCGTATTCCTCAGCATTAAATGTAGACTGTAAATTAGAATTATGCGATAAAGCATCCAATACCTGCACAGCCATCGCCTGCCGACTTCCATTCACCTCAATACGAGCATGATTCATTGAGCCGAGATCCATCAGAAGAGGCCGGTCATCCTCCTCCAGTAACACGTTTGTGGGTTTTAAGTCTCTAAAATGAATAAAAAAAATAGGCGGATGATAAAGTGATTATTCTAAACTGCTTTCCCATCATGCCTCTGGGCTTTTTTCCCCTTACTCTAGGACAGGCATGCTCAACCTGCGGCCCTCCACCTGTTGTAAAACTACAACTCCCAAAATGCCCTGCTGTAGGGGCATGCTGGGAGTTGTAGTTTTGCAACAGCTGGACGGCCGCAGGTTGAGCATGCCTGCTCTAGAAGATTTCTCCTGTGCGCATTACTGCCCCCTGCTGGGTAATTAACAGTGTATGAGCAGCAAGAAGAGTGGGGGAAGGAAACGGACAACTGTTCTGAAAACATTTTTTGGGGTGGTTAATTTATAATACAAGAATTTGATGGTATAAAACATCTCCATTGGTTACTGATACGGAGCAGAAAAGAATTTTCATGCTGGAGTTGCTTTATAAAGGTTTATCCTTGTATAATAATTTTTAGGTCCAACGTTCTGTGCGGACTAATTTCCTAATATCTTTACAGGCGTCAGAGATCTATTTTTTGGATACAGAGCTCCAAGTCCCCTGCACAAAAAGTCTAGCTTCCTGCAGCCACCACTAGGGGGAGCTCACCGCACATGGTGTTACTCTGGAGGTCAATGTATACACAGTATACAGTCAGCTCCCCCTAGTGGCTGAAATTTAAGGGGGCTTTTCTGTGAAATGAAAAATTGTACAATCAGTGTGGGTTTCAGCATAAAGCAGGACAGCTGTTTGAAGAGGAGGCAGTGGCGCTGGTACGAGAACCGCTTCCTCTTCAATATTACACTGCGCGGCGGAGCAGTGTGATTACAAGTGCTTCTCCTATTCAAGTGAATGGAACAAGCACTTCTGATTACACCGTGCCGCCGAGACTTCAGAGATAACGCGCAGTGTAATCTTGACTAAGTAGCGTTCACACGAGCATTGCCTCTTCTTCAAACAGCTAATCGTCAGGGTGCCGGAAGGTTGACCCCCGCTGACCAGATATTGATTACCTATCCTAAGGAAAGGTTATCACTATGTACTGGCTGCACAACCCCCTTTATTAAGCAAAGAAGTAGTTGGATATTCACTTTGGGTATATGTGTATTTGGCTTTGTATTTTGCTGCCACATTAAAGGGGTATTCCGGTTATAACACGTTATCTACAGGATAGGGAATAAGTAGTAGATCGTCAGGCCTGGGCCATATCAGTCAGTCTTGAGTGGGACTCACAGACTCCTCCCTCCTCCCATTGTAAGCATGGTTACATGCTGGAGGTAACTGGTGAGCTGTTTGTGAGTCGGCCTCATGCTCCTGTAATTTGCCCACTGGCTCCTGGTATCGCCCATACGGCTCAGGTAGGAGAGTGTTAGGTCTCGGGCTACTTGAGAAACCTTGACGTGGTGCCCGGGCTCAGACATGTCCTACACCGTAGGACATGTTGACTAATCTCTCAATTTTAAAATCAGTTTGAGGGTTTAGTGAGACTGCAGAGTGCACCTGTATTTGTTGTTGTTTTGTTATATTGATTATGACATACGCACTTGTTACCTTGTGTGAGATGTCTATTGTGGTACTTGTGGTTCGCCGCGGGCATCCTCCACCGTATGCATTTTGCTGGGGATCGCCATTAGCAACGGGCCACAAGTGCAGGATTTGCTCCCCTGTATATATGCACGACTGCATGTGGGTTTGAGTACCTCCTGCTAATGCCACCCTGTCTTTTTAGATCGTCAGGGGTCCCCAAGAAATGACTGGAGCGGCAAGTCAAGCATGCAGCACGCCACTTCACAGACTGTCAGAGATTGCCAAGACACACAGTAATGCCACAGAGAATAAAAGGAGCGACTGCGTGCACGCTTCAACAGCCGGTCCACTCATTTCAGGGTACGGGGCCCTCTTTCTTATGATTGGCGGACCACCATCAATCTATTAGTTATCCCCTGTCCTATAGATACAGGATACCTTCTTACAACTGGGAAACCCCGTGATTGATAATTACCTGTGAGCATAGCCCTGGTCATGAATGGCTTTCAGTCCTAGACAAATCCCATGCAGAATATACAGGATCTTCTCTTCGGACAGGAATGCATTCTTATCTCGTAGAGCTTCCACCTCATTCCACAATGTCCCCCTCTGAAAAAAAAATAAATAATAATATAACTGCATAATGTGCTTCTTAGTTCCCTGTGTCCCTTAACTCTTTCCGGACCACCGCCAAACATGTATGGCAGACTGGACGTCAAAAATAAATAAATATGGAGAACGGCAGAAGCAGAGCAAGTGCCATAGCCGCCAGTTTTCTGGGGTCTTAAACCGCAGCAATGTCTGCAATTGGCAATAACGCCGATCACAGACATGTAACCCCTCAGAGGTCGTGGCCAATTGTGACCATGGCATCTGAGAGGGGTTTTTTCCTGGGAACACTGTGCTCCCGACGCCCGAACAGCGCAGAGATCGAGGAAGCTGTTCATTCTCTGTATTAGCCTCGAGCCCTGCACCACCGTGTCCCAAAATACCTGTACTATTAAAATATAAACATATTTATCCCTTTTGGCGAATTCCGTAATGGAAAGAAAAAATTTAAATGGCTGTTTTGTTTTTTTTTGTCGCTTCACCAACCCTCCCTCCCCAAAAAAAAAAAAAAGAAGAAAAATGTAATCAAAAAGTCATACACACTTCAAAATAGCATCAATAAAAGGTACAGATTGCCAAACAAAAAATGAGGGGGGTCAGAATATGGGGATTTTTTTTTTTTTCAGGATTAAAACACAAGAAAAACGTAATTGTTACTCATGTTCTTTAACAAAAATAATTTTGACTGTTTGGCCCCATGCACACGGCCGTTGTTCACGGCCGTGTGCGGGCCGTGGAACCGCGGCCTGGATCCCTCCTGAGAGCAGGAGCGCACGGCGTCACTGGTTGCTATGACGCCGTGCGCTCCCTGCTGCCGGCACAGTACAGTAATACACTGGTATGATCTATACCAGTGTATTACTGTATTGCGGCGGCGGCAGCAGGGAGGGAGCGCACGGCGTCATAGCAACCAGTGACGCCGTGCGCTCCTGCTCTCAGGAGGGATCCAGGCCGCGGTTCCACGGCCGTGAACAACGGCCGTGTGCATGGGGCCTTTGATTGTTTTTTTGTATCATCGTGACATATGCCTTATTCTTTTGACTTTGTATGCATATACAAAACCAATAAAATAAAACACAAGAAAAACAATATAAATGTGGTATTGCTGTAATTGTACTGATTTGGAGAACAAAAGGTATCAGGTCAGTTATAAAAACCCCGTGAAGACGAAACCCATAAAACTAAGGCGGAATTGTGGGGGTTTTTCCAGTTCCATCCCACCACATTATATGCAATATTTAATTGTCCCACCAAAAAGCAAGCTCCCATACGGCTATGTGAAGAAGAAAAAAAAAAAAAAAGGTCTGGCTCCGGCAGGAGGTAAAATAGGAAAATGCAAAAACGGAAAGTCACAAGGTCTTGAAGAGGTTAAAGTAGTTGTCCAGCCTTAGAAAAAATATGGCTGCTTTCTTCAAACAGCGCCACACCTGTCGACAGGTTACATGTGGGATCGCAGCCCAGCTCCATTCATTTCTGTTCAGCTAAGGTACGATACCAGATGTAATTCATGGTGGGGCGTTGTTTTTGGCAAAAAATCTGCCATGTTTTTCTACTCCTAGACAAACCCTTTGAACTTCTGCGTGGGAGGAGAAAAGCAAAAACCACTTGAGGTGTCACTTGGCTCTCCAGCTGTTGTAAAACTACAAATCCCAGTATGCCCAGTCTGCCTACAGCTATCAGCCTACAGCAGGGCATGATGGGATTTGTAGTTTTACAACAGCTGGAGGGCTGCACTTTGCCCATCCTGTAGTGTAAAGAGTAGACCTATTTCCCCATCTTAAGAAACAGAACGAATAAACTGTGGGTTTTTAGCCTCCCACTTGCGGGAGAAAAACCGGCAGCGTTTTACACCAGCAGAAAAGCGGATGAGACTACACGCTGCAAATCCATGCATGTGCCCTTCCATACCCTAGTCACATCCAGAGCTGCATTCAGAATTCTGCTGGCTTCCTGTTAACGGAGAGCAGTGCACTGTAGGAGTTCAGATAATAACACAGCTAGAGCCAAGCTGCCATGTCGCATAACCAACAGAAGGTTGGAGAAAAATTGCTGCGGTCCAAAAGCAGCTCTGGATGTGAATGGAGGAAACAACATAAATTTTTATCTTGCGGCTATTGTGCTCCAGATAACAAGTGGTCATGTGATCACTTCCAGGTCCTTACAGATGACTGGGAAAAAAACACGCGGCAAAACAAACACACAATGGCGCCACGCCCCACAGCCCTGCTATGGGAAAACCGCAAACATTAAGACAGAGCTGAGCGTCGCTGCTGTGTTTACCCTCACGAAGGGGAGCAGGAGCCAGGCCTCCCACTTGGGTCCTTTCTCCATCATGCAGTGCGCCTCCAGACGCAGAATATTGGGGTGACTGAATAAACGATGCATCTCCATCTCATGCAGAGCTTCCTTCCGATCTTCCCGGTCATGGCATAATATACGCTTCAGGGCGTAAAACCGCCCGTCGTGGACCCCTTCAAATAGATCTACATAGCTGAATCCCCTGAAAAAGAAGAAGTCGGACAAATAACAATATCCTATGCACGAGTCCCATACCATTTAAAGGGAACCTGATTCCTGTGTCCAAGAAAAAAAACGAAACAATTTTTTTTTTATGCAAGGCTGCCCCCTACTGACAACAACTAAACTGCACTGAGAGATCCTGACTATGAATCAAGTTAGGCTACTTTCACACTTGCGTTTTGTGCGTTCAGATAATACAGCCGTCTGCATCCGTTCAGAACAGATCCGTTTGTATTATCTGTAACTTAGCCAAGACGGATCCGTCATGAACACCATTAAAAGTCAATGGAGGACGGATCATTTTTCTATTGTGTCAGTGAAAACGGATCCGTCCCCATTGACTTACATTGTGTGCCAGGACGGATCCGTTTGGTTCAGTTTCATCAGACAGAAACCAAAACGCTGCAAGCAGCCTCCAGAGCGGAATGGAGACTGAACGGAGGCAAACTGACGCATTCTGAGCGGATCCTTCTCCATTCAGAATGCATTAGAATGCAAACTGATCCGTTTTGGACTGATTGTTAGAGTCCTGAACGGATCTCACAAACGGAAAGCCAAAACGCCAGTGTGAAAGTAGACTTACACATATACAGACTTGCATATTTAAAGGGACTGTCCACTGTGGACTGATGCACACCCCTTTTCCCCAAGTTTGCTCGAATGACGGAGTCAAAGCACGTTGCCTATATGGCTTCTCTGAGAAACTGTCACAGCTCCCAAATCTTGCTGTAACCACACTACAATTTAAAGGGGTCTTCCAGTTAGAACACCTTATCCTGCATCCAATGGATAGAGGATAAAGATTAGATTGGGGGGTTCTGAATGCTGGGAACCTCACCAAACATGAGAACAGGTGAATAGAGTGGCGAGCGTTCGTAGGAATCATCTGGCAGTGTAATACTGCCGCTAATTACCCCATAATCGGACAATCGTGATCCTTTAGCATGCTGAAAGATCGCGATTTGCCGATGCTGTCTAATCATGGCCTGCTGCTGGAAAATAACTAGACAGGATGAGGATGAGCGATGGTATAATGGATCGCTTCTGCCCATACTGTGGAGGAGATCGCCGCATGTAGTAGCAGCAGTCTCCTCCGCTAGTGAGCAGGCGATTGCCAGGAAGGAACGCTTCCCTCCAGACAATCGCCTGCAGAGTCATTTGTGTAATACAGCCTCATGCACACGGCCGCTGTTTGGGTCCGCACCCGAGCCGCCATTTTGACGGCTCGCATGCGGACTCATTCACTTCAATGGGACCGCAAAAGATGCGGACAGCACTTCGTCTGCTGTCCGCATCTGTGGCTCCGTTCTGCGGCCCCGCAAAAAAAATATAACGTCCTATTCTTGTCCACGCTTTGCGGACAAGAATAGGCATTTATATTGCCGAATAGGATTTTTGCAGATCCGCGGTTTGCAGACCGCAAAAAACGGCACAGCCGTGTACATGAGGCCTTAAGAGACTGCTGGAGATAGTCGACTGCTATGCTATCCGCAGCAGACCTGTAGAGATGAATTCAGCAGAGGTCGCACACGCTTGACTACAGCTCCAGGAGGCACGGGCCCCCCTGTTCCTGCGAGTGGATTGAGGAGAACTTGTTCTAACCAGAATACCACCTTTAATACAAAGAGGCCACAACGGATATGTGGACCCGATGCTTACTCACCCCTCTCCCAGCTTCTGGATGAAGAGGTAACGCCTGTTTTCAATGGTTATGACCCCTCGAGAGCAGATACAGAGAGTGGATCCCATTGCGGCTCATACATGCTGCACACCCTGCAGAGGAAGAGAAATGCAGCGTCATAAACCGAACACAGAGGATGGAGAATCGAGCATCCTGACAATGCGCTGTTCGACTAGGCCCCGTTTACATCACGCCCTGTTCTGCGCATGCGCTGTAAACACTCTCAGCGCAGATATCAAATGCATCCAAAAAACTGAGTACATGGCAGGCGCCAGATTTATTATCGACTCTTCTTACCCCTCTTTCAGCACCAGGCGCCAGCAAGTCCATCTACCTTTGCCAATGCATTTAAATTCAGGGCTATAAGGCAGCTACAACTCTGGCATCCGTTATTTATCCTCTGATGCAGGTGACCCGCTGTCACGTGTGTGAATGGCGTCTGTAGTCACCGCTGTAAGGCCGGATTCACACTTGCGTTGTTAATTCCGGTATTGAGATCTCAATGCCGGAATTAAACGGATCCGTTTTGATTTTGCAACATCAGGAGGCATCCGTTCTGTTAGGATGCGGCTGTGTGAAAGCAAAACGGAACAAACCGGATCAGTCACTAAATACACTGAAAGTCAATGCGTGACGGATCAGTTTTTTGGGATCCTATAAAACCAGATCCGTCACCATTGACTTACATTGTTTTTAGTTACGGATCCGGTTTGTTCTGTTTTGATGACCGGACACAAAACGGAATGCTGATGGAACGGAAGACATCCTGAGGATTAAACGTAAAGTTTTTTTTTCTTCTGGTTTTGAGATTCTCTGCCGGAAAATAACAACGCAAGTGTGAAACAGGCCTAAGCACTACCTGCTCCTAGTTTGAGACTGTCCTTCCCAGTAATACATGCCGGATCTGTGTGTCCAGGATGCTGATGTCTTCCCCTGCAAACCGCCTTGTATTGTGCTTTCCCCCCTATCTACAGCCTGGGTGACCTGCCCTCCTTTTCTTCCTTCTCCACTCTCTGATCTGCCGTGTACAGCCCCCTCCTCCTCCCTGCTGCTATCCCTAACACAGAGAATGGCACAGAACAATGCAGAATCTGAACAGCTTTACACACAATCTACAGGAGCAAAATCGTAGGAATTTTCTTTTTTAAAGACCATTTTGAAAGTTAGTTGATTTTGCCTTTAGGGACAATTAGGGTACAGCCACACGTAAGCGGAACCGTGTGCGAAAAATACAGAGCCTTCATGAGATTTTAAATGCCGTCCTGTCTCGTCCCTACGCTCTACACTGCAGCTCTGCTCGCTCAGGCGAGCTGGTCACAAGCACAGTGCATGGAACACTGGTTACCAGAGTGACTACAAACCAGTGGCGTCAAGTCGAAAAAGGATACGTAATTGATGCGCTCAGACTGAGGGGAGGAGCCTTATAGCGCAAATAATACATGATGGGGCGTCCACTGAAATAAACGGACGTCCATACTGGTCATGAATCTCACCGGGTAACACGACGGACTGGCGAAGTGTGGACGCTTCGAGAAAATTTTTAAAGGGTGTAAAACAGGACAACCCCTTTAAGATAAAGTGATATGAAACAAAGCGGGATTCGTGTTGAATCGTCTGCGTTTTTTTTCCGCCAGGTGTACCACACGACTGTGTGCATTTGTCTGAACCGCGTCAGTCACGACAACAATGGTCACCTGACCGCTGAGTATTGTTCATGTACATTGTGAACATATTTTGGGGTATTTCCTATGCCCATTGTGTAGATTATATAGGTGCTGGTGGATGGGACCCGCATACACACCCCAGGTCCCGGCTGCTACTTACCGCTAGAATGGAGGCTCAGCCCGGTGATGCCAACACAGCAGCCCCCGGCTCAGCCCGGAACCGGGGAAACAATCAGCTGGAAGCGCTGGCCGATGACGTCATGGAAACGCGCCTCCATCCAGGGGAGGTCATGTGACCTGGCGTTGCTCGGCTACCCACGCTCAGTTTCCTGGTTGGAGGGGATGGGGTGAAGCCTAGAGTGTATGGGCTGCCGGGAGGTGTCAAGTGTCACGTGGGGGAAATGTGTCAGGTTCAGTGTAGGGCAGGGGTCAGCAAGCGCTGTGAAAACTACAACTCCCAGCATACTTAGGGAGTTTCAGCAACAGCCTAGAAAGTTTGCATACTGGGAGTTGTAGTTTCACATCTGCTGGGGGGTTGCTGACCCCTGGTGTAGGGGTATATTCAGACATAATGGTTATTTTGCTTTTTTTTTATATAGCTGGGGATGGCTACATTGCATATAATGATTGTCCCCGGGGCTGCAGTGTGACCCGACATTTGCAGCAAATCCAACACCGCATTCAAGCCGCATGAGACTTTGCTACCATAGACTGTAATGGACAAATAGGTTCTGCCCCTTTATGGGTGGGACTTACATAAGCCCACCTTATGGACCACAATACAAGCTGCATGCCCCTGCCCCGCCACCTGCTTGTGTTTTTACAGACAAATCATTGCTCGAAAAGCTGCACCGCAGCGTGTGAACACAGCCCTATCAGCTCTACGTAAACGTTAGGATAAGGTCACATGTACCATACTGCCCGAATGTCCCTCTTTGCTCCTTAAATGTCCCTCTTTTTGATCTGAGGTGTAGTTTTGCATTATTACATTTACAATATTGATCCCTGGTTCCTATCTATATATTAAAGCCCGCCTTGCATAATATTTCCATATTTGATGCAATTTTGATTTTACAAATCTTTATATTCAGATAATTTTGCGCTATTGTGTAAAAAAGCTATAGAAGTATATAAATATGCAGCAAAAGTGTAGCTTTCACATAATAAACCATAAGTCTCCCTCTTTGACTGTCCAAAAAGTTGGGGGGTATGCATGTACTGGTATAGTGTATTACTGTCCAGCAGCGGCTGCATGAAGCGCACGGCGTCATAGCAACCAATGACGCCGTGCGCTCATGCTGTCAGCAGGAATCCCGGCCGGGTTTCCACGGTCCGCTCTTGGAGGCCTAGGCTGTGCCGTGTGCAGGAGGCCTAGGCTGCTTTCCCACCACGGGGGTCATTAATTATAGTGTTTTGCGCCTGTTTTAGTCTAATTGTAGACTGACCAATTGTTTTTTAGGAGGATTTACTACTGAAAGTGCGCCCGTTTAGGAGGCATTTGCACCTCATTTGACAATTTAGAGTTTTAAACGAATTCTTTTGGTGTTTTTTTTTGTTTGCATATTTTTGGGCCCTATGTATGTAGGTGCGCCATTTTTACACATGAATTAGGGGCAAAAACATTCTAGTTTTTACTCCACTCCAGAGGTGGCGGCAACCAAACTATCTTTCTTCCACAGTGCAGAAGAAAAGGACAGATTTCATAAGTAGCCCAGAGAACCCCTTTAAGGCACCTTTCACACGAGCGAGTTTTCCACGCGGGGGCAATGCGTGACGTGAACGCATAGCACCCGCACTGAATCCTGACCTGTTTATTTATTTTTTTGACGCATCAGTTCTGCGTTGCGTGAAAATCGCATCATGTTCTATATTCTGCATTTTTTACGCAGCCCTGACCCCATAGAAGTGAATGGGGCTGCGTGAAAAACGCATTGCATCCGGAAGCAAGTGCGGATGCAATGCGTTTTTCACTGATGGTTGCTAAGAAATGTTGTTTGTAAACCTTTTTTTTTTTTTTTAATCACGCGCGTGAAAAACGCATTTAAACCTTGCAGAAAAAACTGAACGCAATCGCAGACAAAACTGACTAAACTTGCTTGCAAAATGGTGCGAGTTTCACTGAACGCACCCTGAACGCATCCGGATCCAGTTTTGTCTGCAATTGCGTTCAGTTTTTTCCATGCAAGTGCAATGCGTTTTGGCGCGTTTTTCATGCGCAAGATAAAAAACTAGAAATAATGTACATTTGAATGTGACCCCTCCCCTATGTGACAGTATTCTGTAGGTCAGCACGTGTGCCGGTGAGTCCTCTTACGCCCTCTCTATGGTTCCATTGTCCATCAGGAAACTACTATTCATGTGAACACAATTGTTCTGCTGCTGTGTTTTCCAGGCTTTAGGACCCTGCGGACTCCAGCAGAAGGAAACGGATGATCACATGATGCCGATGATCTTGTGTTCAAGGCAAGAGTCAAGTTTCAAGAAAAGGAAGAGGACTGAGGATGAATTAACCGAGAGCTCAGATCTTGGAGGCCGGAACAGAACAGGACACAGGAGTCGGCAGTGATGGCAGCGGGGGCGCTCTGGATGATGCTGGTGGTGGGCTCTCTGTGCCCGCTGGTGAGTACCCCGGTCATATCATCCAAAATCTGCAGACATCAGCAGATCCAGAGCTTGATGGAAATATAGTTTAATGATATGATTGCAAGCTGAAAAGTTTTGCAACTTTGTGATAAACTTTGTGTTTCAATTCAACAAAATCTGTGCCTGCTGTCAGTGAATGGCAACATTCCTGTTTTCATGCAGAGGATGAAAACAACCCCAGCTAGGTTCATAACACTCTCGTGTGAGAGCTGAACGTGATCAGGACGGGCAGGGCCGGTTCTAGGTGAAATGGGGCCCTGGGGCGAAAACAATAAGGGCCCCCCCCCCCCCCCCCCCCCCAACCCCACACCTCTTACATCCAGTGACGTCTCCTGTGATGAAGATGTTCTCTTTCCTCGTCTTCTCCTTTCAGACCAGACTACCATTTTGTCACCATTTTCTGTCTTTGCAGTTTGACAACAAAAATAAATAAATCTTAATTTACTACTTTTCCATCATCCTCCCATCTTCTGGACAAATCATCCTACCACCCCCAGTACTGTGCCGCTGTGCTCCCCAATATTATACTGCAGAAACAGATAATACTAATTACCACACAGAGCCCGCCATATAAAATACCCCTTCTTTGTGGCCTCAGTAGAAGTCCCCATAGTGCCCCATAATAATGTGCCAGTATCCAGTGCCTCTCTTCCACCCCCCATGTGCCAGTAACAAGTGCCTCTCCATGCCCCCCATGTGCCAGTAACAGATAGTCCGGTATTAAAACAAAAAAACACTTATACTTACCTCCATCACACAGCGATGCGATGCAGACCTCTTCTGGCCTGTGTCCCGTGCTGTACGGCTCAGGCAGCGCGATGACGTCATCGGGCCGCCTGCATCGGCCTCTGATAGGCTGTCGTCACAAGGCTCGCAGCCTATCAGAGGAACAGCGAAGGGAGACGCTGAGGACGGTGATACAGATGACTATGGAGATGAACGCTTCCACAATGGAAGCGTTCATCTCCCTGCGACCTGCCGTTAGTTGCGGGCTGGCGTTGGTGTCGCGTGGTTGGCTTGGGGGCCCCTAAGGACTCGGGGGCCCAGAGGCAATTGCCCCCCTTGCCTATATGGAAGCGCCGGCCCTGAGGACGGGTCTTCAGCCCTTCTGAAATTGCACATAAAACCACCCAGAAAACAGTAAGATCACTTCACTGTTTCTTCAAGACACCGGGGTGGCGTAGGACTAAGAGCCCTTGTCATATGTAAACATTTCCCCGTACATCGGCATAGCCTTCATTGTGTATTTGTCTCCAGCCTGAAATGGCTGATAACAGGGAGCAGCTCAGAAAATGGAGCTTTAGGTTTCAGTAAGATCAATTATCCCCTATTTACTGGATTGGTGGTGGTCCTTCCACTGGGACCTGAAATGATCATGAGAAGGGGGAGCGGGGTTCCTGTGTCCCCCCCTTGTATGTATGGCAGAGGTCCTATATGTGCACTCCCCCTCCATTCGTCTCTGTGGGACTGCTGGAGGTAGCTGAGCGTACAGAAATCACATGATGGTGGTTCCATACTGTGACTCGGTGTCTTACTAAGGACTTCATCACAAGTTCCGTGTGGTTTCAGACAGTTCTTACCATGTATATTATGACTGTGTCTCCTAAGCCTCCCCCCATGGTTCTACTGATATAGGCTTTCATCATCTATGGATGGATGTGTTGGTCTCATCTAGAGCAGTGTTTCCCAACCAGTGTGCCTCCAGCTGTTGCAAAACTACAACTCCCAGCATGCCCGGACAGCCTTTGGCTGTCCGGGAACATGCTGGGAGGTGTAGTTTTGCAACAGCTGGAGGCACACTGGTTGGGAAACACTGATCTAGAGGGTTCTTATTTAATGAATTGTTAATTCCCTTTAAAGAGCACCTGTCAGCAGGAGCAACCCATTAAACCAGACACACCAGCTGGACGGGTTGGTTCTGCCGATTTAAATGATACCTGTCTTGTGGAAATCGGTTGTGGCGTTCCAGAGAAAAGAAAAGACTCGTACTCTTTATGCAAGTGAGGGCTTCAGTGCACGGGAGGCGGGGCCTGACTCTCAGGTTTTTAGTGCTGGCCCCGCCCCTCGGGGCAGTGAAGCCCTCACTTGGATAAAGAGTAAAAGTCTTTTTTTCTTAGGAACACCACAACCGATTTTCACAAGACAGGTGTCATTTTAATCAGCAAGATCAACCCTACCAGTTACTGTTTAAGAAATAAGCTTTAGTGTATAATTAATGAGTCACTTTTAATAATTACGACAACATAGACATTAAGTGACTTGTTCTGTCATGACTTTCTCTGCAGGTCTGGGGAGACCAGTCTTTCACGATTGACTACAACAGGAACTGCTTCCTGAAGGACGGAAGGTGTTTCCGCTACATCTCAGGCAGTATCCACTATTTCCGGATCCCGTCCAGCTATTGGAAAGATCGACTAATGAAAATGTACATGACCGGGCTCAACGCTGTTCAGATGTAAGAATTCTTCATCTGCTGTTCCACAAGATAAGACACCTGTTTAGTGACCATATGGTAGGGACACTTCCCTTAATGTGGATGTCTCATCTCAGACAATGGGGGGGGGGTCATATCGCTAGGATATGCCACCATTGTTTTATAGGTGCGGGTCCCACCTGAAAAAGAAACCGCACCTATATCGGGAATGGATCTCCGTAGAGTAGTGGCTGGAGGACTCAGATCCGGCCACCACCAAGCGTGCTCCTCATAGAAGTGAATGGAAGCACCGCGCATGACCGGCCACCGCTCCACCACTAGGACCCGCACCTATAAGACAATGGGGGCATATCCTAACGATATTTTCTTTCCGTGTCCGTTCTGTTTTGTTTTTTTTGAGGACCATATGCAGAACCATTCATTTGAATGGGTCTGCAAAAAAATGGAAGTTACTCCGTGTGCATTCCCTTTCCGTATGTCCGTTCCGCAATAAAAATAGAACATGTCCTAGTATTGTCCGCATTACGGACAAGGATAGGACTGTTCTATTAGGGGCCGGCTGTTCCGTTCCGCAAAATACGTAATGCACAAGGACGTCATCCGTATTTTTTGCAGATCCATTGTTTTGCGGGCCGCCAAATACATACGGTCGTGTGCATGAGCCCTTAAAGGGGTATTCCCATCCTGGCGCTAGGGCATGCCATCACTTCATGATTGCTGGTGTTCTCACCCTAAGAATAAAGGATCTGCAGCTTTGGTGTAGCTCTGCATCCCCTTCTGTGATTTCCCTGCACATCAGCGCTCGAGACCACCTGATGGGGAAAATGGCAGCCAGCCCTATCCATGAGAATGGGGCCGGGGTTCCGCTGGGACATTGCTGGGCAGGGTGAAGCATAAGCAGCGTGAATGCACCTCTCAGGCCAAGTCACTTTCACTTCTGTGAACCGTATGTGGCAGGAAACTGCCCTGCTCGTTTGTTGAATGGACCCATCAAACTGTGGCACCCATCCCCCATAGACACCGCACGCTATATGTTTTTTTGTTTTTACTGGAGGACTGCATGGAATATCGCTGCAGAAACCTCGGTAGCCAAAAGAGCGCTATTTTGGGCGTCTGTAAGTGTATTGGGGTCTACTGGTCTGTAAAAGGAAGGTGCTGGGAGCTTTGCCAGCGAATACGGTAAATGGCTACAAAAGACGCAGTATGAAAAGAGCCTAAATGAGCGCCATCGCCCCTTCATTCTTAGGATTGTGAAGTGGGGACGCAGAGGTCACACACTGTAACTTTATAAGGTGGGAACTCATTACTGCATGAACCAAACTAGTGACGTTTCTGGGAAGCTGGGTGACAAACTCTATGGCAGCCATCACCGTCCCCAGAAGGTTGTCATCTGCCTTTCCCAAAAGGACTGGGGACAAATCCGCAGAATCAAATCAAATTTTCAGGTAAGGGTATTTTTACACTTGCGGCAGAGGATAACGGCGAGCAGTTCCGTCGCCGGAACTGCCTGCCGGATCCGTCAATACGGACGCAAACTGATGGCATTTGTCAGACGGATCCGGATGCGGATCCGTCTGACAAATGCATTGAAATACTGGATCCGTCTCTCAGGTGTGATCATCCGGAAAAACGGATCCGGTATAATTTTTTATTTTTTTCATTTTTAAAGGTCTGTGCATACGTAAAGCCGGATCCGTTTTGCCGGAACACATAATGCTGGATCCGGCACTAATACATTTCAATGTAAATTAATGCCGGATCCGGTATTCCGGCAAGTGATCAGTATTTTTGGCTGGAGAGAAAACTGCAGCACGCTGCGGTATTTTCTCCGTCCAAAAAACGTAAGAGGGACTGAACTGATGCATCCTGAACGGATTGCTCTCCATTCAGAATGCATGGGGATAAACTGATCAGTTTTTTTCCGGTATTGAGCCCCTAGGACGGAACTCAATACTGGACAATATTAACGCTAGTATGAAACTACCCTGAGATAAAAAACAAACCGCAGCTGCTTCCTTCCAGAAAAAGCTTTACTCTTGTCCATGGGCTGTATCTGCTATTCAAGTGAATGGGGCTGAGCTGCTATATCAGACCTGGCAATGGACAAGAGTGGCGCAGTTCTGGAAGGAAGCAGACATGTTTGTTTTTACCCTCTACACCGGGTCAGACGCTCTTGAGAACACGTTTTTTGCATGTGACGGCACCAGTATAATGAAGAACTTCGCACAGTCTGTTCGTACAGATGCAGTGAACTCCCGACTTTCGGATGACACAATCTTGCAGACCCTGCAGTCTAGTACACACACGACTATGCATTTGGGGAGGGGAGGGGGGGGGGGGTTGTTCGCCAAGAGGTCGTATATAGGTTTAGAAATGACTTTGCAGTTTATTAATGGCCATCGGTAGTGATTACCTCCACTGTGTTAATATTCATCACTCTCTAGATACGTCCCCTGGAACTTCCACGAGCCGCAGCCTGGGGTGTATAACTTCAGGGGGGATCATGATTTGGAACATTTCCTGAACTTGACCATGGAGCTGGGACTTCTGGTTATCATGAGACCAGGACCTTATATCTGTGCAGAATGGGACATGGTATGTAAGCGACCAGTGACTAGAATATTTGAGGTTATAACCATTCACTTGAATGATGGCAGCGCTGTAGTAACCAGGCACAGCCACTACACAGTGGATGGCGCTGTGCAGTCCTCGTGGTTAGTAGCCCCGGCAAACAGCTGATTGGCTGGGGGGAATGACCTATCCTAAGGCTATGTCATCAGTACCTAAGTCCTGGAGAACCCCCTTTGTCCAGTCAGGCACATCTCTAATCAGTGACTTCATCGCAGATGCATTGTCTATAGGGGTAGATTCATATCTACCTCCAGTTTTATCACTCCTCTGTTCATTCTCCCATGCTCTACACTGCAGGTCTTCTTGTTTGCAATGGAAGCTGTGGGAGTGGGTGCGGACCCATTCATTTAAATGGGGCCGCAAAAGAGGCGGACAGCACACCGTGTGCTGTCCGCATTTGTAGTTCCGTTCCGCGCCCCCGCAAAAAAATTGAACGTGTTCTATTCTTGTCCGCAATTGCTTTAATCAGCTTATGGGCAGGGGGGCGTGCTGGGAGTTGGACCCTCACTAATCCGTATTAAACACCCAGAGAACCCCTTTAACATTCTTGTACCATTTATTTCAGTTTTTGGCTCTGTTCAATTTTATGTTGGGACTTTCCGCGGCTTCAGTATTATTTCCTCAAAACAAAGGAAATGGAATTGGGTTTAGAACATGGTATAACATTTATGGATCAGTGGGGGTCTGATTACCCACCCCCTTGTGATCAGTCATAGGAAAGCCTGAGCTGCAGTACCAGACTCATCCACAAGGAGCAGCACTGTGTCAGAGCAGTAAATGGGCCTCATTGTGAGAGATCGGTTATGGGCAAAGAATAATATAAAGCGTGCAAATGACTGACCGTTTCAGATATAACCGCTATTCTAAAATATACAGTCTATAAAATACAGAATGTTGTGGTGAGGATTATATTGCGGGGCAGTTATGACCAGGCCGTAATACAGTAACGGATCTCATTCATGTTGGTTTTTGCACTAGGGTGGGCTTCCAGCTTGGCTGCTGAATAAGAAGAACATATCTCTGCGTGCCTCTGATCCAGGTAAGTCCTAATAACCAGTGTCTGCAAAACCCAGACCTTCCAGTGATGGGTTCTCATCATCTTAGTCAAATACAAAAGGGTTTGTCTTATCACAGACAATGGGGGCATATCTCTAGGATATGCCCCCATTGTCTTATAGGTGCGGGTCCCGTACCTGAACCGAGAACGGATCCCGGAAAGTGGTGGAGGGCCCATTGCGCATGCGCAGTCGCCCTCCATTCATTTTCTATGGGGTCCCCGAATATAGCCGAGTGCCGGCTCGGCTGTTTCCGTAGGGCCCATAGAAGTAAATGGGAGCGGTGGCCGGTCATGCGCGTTCACTTCTATGAGGAGCACGCTTGCTGCAGGCCGGACCGAAGTCCTCCAGCCACCACTTTACGGAGCTCCATTCCCGATATAGGTGCGGTTTCTTTTTCAGGTTGACCCACACCTATAAGACAATGGGGGCAGCCCCCCCCCCCCCCCCATTGCCTGAGATGAGACAATCCCTTTAAAGCCCCTCATCTCTTCCCAATTTAACGATTACTGTCCTGTTTGTGTCTGCTGCATACTGTGCACACGTAGAACGAGTAAGGGTACTTTCACACTTGCGTTGTTTGATTCCGGCAGGCAGTTCCGTTGCAAACGCATGTCATTTTTTTCTGACTGATCAGGCTTTATTTAGACTGATAAGGATCCTGATCAGTCAGAAAAATGCATTGCAATACCGAATCTGTTTTTGTAATGTCATCAGGCAAAACGGATGCGGTATTTATTTTTTTCAAATTTTAAAGGTCTGCGCATGCATTTGTTTTTTTTCATGCTGTCAGCTGCCATAGCATTTTTCTTTTTTTATGACTGGCCGTATGAGGTCCCGGTTTATGCTGATTACAGACTACAGTTTTTGTTTTTTTTACCTTGTTCGGTAAGAATGTAAGCTGTTAGTAATTGCTCTCACTGCCATCAGGGTTTTTTCACAATGCAAATGTATCCCTTATCCACAGCCGTACTCTGCTACTACCAGCAGTCCAATAGAATTTAATTGAGTGACAGCCTGCAAGCATGACCACCGCTCTGTTCAAACAGAGAGGCACATGGGGGCCCCATTCTAGTTATCGGCAGGGGCCTCATTGGTCAGACCCCCGACGATCAGACACTTAGAAGATAAGCCTTTCTAAAGGGACAACCTTATAAAGCAGTAGTACACTCATCAGCTCCCCCTAGTGGTGGCTTCAGGCAGTAAGATTTTTAGCATTTTAACAGGGTTTTCCACTCTTTAGATATTGATGACCTATCCTCCGGACAGAAAGCTCGATCCACTGTGTAATGGATATGATATGAACGATATCCTTGTCTATGCCGGCTCATCAGAATAAATAAATAAAAATCTCAAATGGGTTTTCTAGGAGTTTAAGAGTTTTCCAGGATTACCTTTTTTTTTTTTTTTTTTTACTGATGCCCTATTTTCTGGCCTAGGAAAAGCAGAGAGAAGGCCGCGGTGGTCACAAGAGCGCAGATACCTTCTCAAACAGCTGATCGATAGGGGTCCTGGTTGTTGGACCTCCACCGATCAGACACTGATGACTTATCCTGAGAATAATAGGTCATCAGTAAGAAAATCTCAGAAAACCCCTATAATATTGACGGCCAATCCTCAGGACGGGTCATCAGCTTCTGATCCTGAACCCCTGCTGATCAGCTGGTTGAAGAGGCCTCAGCTCTCTGGTGGGCATCCTAGGCAAGCAGGGTGGATTTGATTTAAATCAAACTGATTTAAATCACGATTTAAACCATTAGTCAGTAAGGCTTGATTTAAATCATAGTTTTCTACATAAAGACTAATTCTTGCTGCTATAACCTATAATATGCAAGTAGATGAAGATTTTTAGAATAACAACTTTTCATATTAGTTTGATTAGGTTGATTCTGCATTCATAGGTTTGTAGAAGTTAGGATTAAGGTATTTTTCTCAACTCTGTTCATGTTATAAAATTTTTGCTGTGAAGAAGAGGCCTGTGATCTCTGCTGAGTCAAATTCAGTTTTGAGAACTACAAAAGTAAACCAAGCATCTGTGATAATATCTTGTAGGCAGAGAAACTGCCCAATAATCTTACAAAAACCTCTGAAAGAGCATGACCTTGTGAATGGATTAATGGAATTTATTTACCAAAAAAATTAAACATATCCAGCCTTATTCTACATAATTAAAAAACTAATCTTTATTTCATGACGGAATAACCTTTGGATGGTAATATATTTTCCTCAAAAAGCATTTTATATAAAAAAAAAAAATCGATTTATTTTTTGATTTAAAAAATAAATAAATAGATTTTTATCCACCCTGTAGGCAAGTGACGTCACGTTCATTGGTCACATGGCCAAGGCACAGCTCTTTGCCATTCAATTAAATGTGCCTGGGCTGCAATGTCAAGTATAGCCGCTATACAATGTATAAGCTGCGAGAAGGCCGTGACGCTCACAGGAGCATCGGTGCCTTCTCAAACAGCTGATCAGGTGGTGGTCCAGAGTGTCGGACCTCCACCGATCAGATACTGATGACTAGGGATGAGCGAATCGACTTCGGATGAAACATCCAAAGTCGATTCGCATAAAACGGTGGTACCTTGGAACTGAACCCGCGTTCGGGAAATGTTTTTTTACAGTACAAATTAATTTATGAAGTTATTGCGCGAAGTCTCGCAATGACTTCGGCTCATCGGAGCCAATACATTCTAATACTGTACGGAGCTCCTGCTCCATACAGTATTAGAACGAAGTCTTATGCGAATCGACTTCGGATGTTTCATCCAAAGTCGATTCGCTCATCCCTACTGATGACCTATCCTGGGTCAGTAGTAAAATCGCCCAAAAAAAACAACTTTAAGGGGTTTTCCAGGATTCTAATTTTGATGACCTCAGGACAGGTCATCAATAGCTGATTGGTGGGGAGTCCGATATCCAGCGCTCCACTGATCCACTGTTTGAAGTGGCAGTGGCTCTGGGTGGATCACCGTATACCAAGCACGGCGCCCTACGCTGGTATAGTGGTTGTCCTTGGTATTGCAGCTCAATCTCATTCACTTGAATAGGACCTGAGACGATGGATGTGATGTTACAAGCCTAGAAAGAGGCTCACCCAAGTGCCGCGGCCTCTTTAAACAGCTGATGGGAGTCGTACCCTCACCGATCAGACATTAATGACCTATCCTGGAAAACCCCTTTAAGTAATACTTCTCTCCATGGAAACTCATGTCTAATTAATATCCCCCTGATTTCAGATTATTTGAATGCTGTGGACTCCTGGCTTTCCGTCCTGCTCCCCAAGTTGCGTCCACGTCTATACAACAATGGAGGAAATATAATAAGCGTCCAGGTAAAGGGACTCGTCCTCACTGACTTTATCTGTAGAAGCTGCTCTGCTTTCTGATTTCCTATTGTATGAAAACTCTCACTAATTATACTGTATGTGATATGCTTCCAGTGGCGTGCAGCAGCATTCCTAAAAGCTGTCATTTGTCCATGAGACGGATCTGTAAAATCCAGCATCTAAGGCCTTGACATTTCCGAGGATGTGACCGTGTCCGCTGTTCTGATCTTGCAGGTAGAGAATGAATACGGAAGCTTCCAGGCCTGTGATTACGGTTATATGCGCCACCTACATGCCATGTTTCGCCTGTACCTGGGAGATGACGTGGTACTCTTCACCACAGATGGTAACGCCGATTACTTCCTGAGGTGTGGCACCTTACAGGATCTCTACGCCACTGTCGACTTTGGTCCAGGTCAGCGATCAATATCTATGCCTCTTCTAATGGTGACCAAGATTTACCTCGCTGTGCCTCCTTTTTCCTGAGGAAGGCTCTGCAGTTTCTTATTTTAAAGTGCCTGAAATACACAGTGGAAGGTACCGGGGACCCCAGAGACTTGGGACTCGGCGAGTATTCCGTGCGGATGCGATGCGTGAGTTGAACGCATTGCACCTGCACTGAATCCTGACCCATTCATTTCTATGGGGCTGTGCAAATGAGCGGTGATTTTCACGCATCACTTGTGCGTTGAGTGAAAATTGCAGCATGCTCTATATTGTCCGATTTTCACGCGACGCAGGCCCCATAGAAGTGAATGGGAAGCGTGAAAATTGCATAGCATCCGCAAGCAAGTGCGGATGCGGTGCGATTTTCACGCACGGTTGCTAGGAGACGATCGGGATGGAGACCCGATCATTATTATTTTCTGAATACAGAATGCATAGTAAAAGAGCGCTAGAAGGGTTAAAAATAATAATAATAATAATAATTTAACTCGCCTTAGTCCACTTGATCGCGAAGCCCAGCATCTCCTTGTGTCTCCTAAAGGACCTTTGATGACGTCACTCCGGTCATCACATGGTCTTTTACCATGGTGAATCACCATGGTAAAAGATCATGTGACGTACCATGTGATGACCGGAGTGACGTCATCAAAGGTCCTTTACCTGTATTTAATGCTCACCACAGGTCCTATTCAACAAAGGAGACACAAGGAGATGCCGGGCTTCGCGATCAAGTGGACTAAGGTGAGTTAAATTATTATTATTATTTTTTTTAACCCTTCTAGCGCTCTTTTACTATGCATTCTGTATTCAGAATGCTATTATTTTTCCTTATAACCATGTTATAAGGGAAAATAATACAATCTACACAACACTGATCCCAAACCCGAACTTCTGGGTTTGGGTACCAAACATGCGCGATTTTTCTCACGCGAGTGCAAAACGCATGACAATGTTTTGCACTCGCGTGGAAAAATCGTGCATTTTCCCGCAACGCAGCCGCCTCTTATCCGGGCAAAAAAACTGACGCCCGTGTGAAAGAGGCCTTAGGGTCTAACCTACAGTTTATGAAGGCGAGCGAGTTTAGCATTGTGAGAACCGTGGTTTCCCCAGGATTAGGAAAACATGGCTGCTTTCTTCCAAAAACAGCTCCACTGCCGTCCACAGGTTGTGTGTGATATTGCAACTCATTTCATTTCATTTCAATTCATTTCAATGGAGATGAGCTGACTAGACCCAACACCTGGACTGGTGTGGAGCTGGTTCTTGACGAAAGCAGCCATATTTTAATATTCCTGGAAACCCCTTTTATCACTGTAAAATTAAAAGCTATGCATTTTGATTTCTGACCATTTTAAAGTTCTCTTGTTGCTGTCAGTGAACAGAAACATTCACCGTTTACATCTAAAAAAACCTAATGCTTCTTGAAACTGAGGGGTTATTACAATGGTATCCAGTCTTGACAATCCTCTATGAGCAGTACAGGCCTATCTCCCGTTTGTTATAATGTATCAGTGCAGGTGAAATGAATCCGTCTAGAGGTCTAGACTGGATACCATTGTAGTTTAAAAAATATTTTTTTATTTTATTTTATTTAATGACACCTATATTCTTGCGAGCCCTGTTATTCTGAATGTCCTGTTCACACTGGCATCAAAGATTTACTTTTTTAGAGAATCTATGATGAACTCACTTATAAGCTTCCAGTCTGAATGCATTGTGATATTTCCACCATGGAGCTTAATGCAAAGGAATATATGTATGTGTTACATGCCAGTTTATTATACCTTTAAAGGGGTTGGAATCCGTGGAGAAAATCTGCGGCATTTCCATGACAAAATGAGCATGCGGCGGATCTGAAACTTTGCAGCATGCTCCCTTTTCCTTGCAGATGTTTTTCTGCTACATGTAGACGGTTACTGTCATGTGCTGAGAGTTTGCATTTGCGGAATCTGCATGGCAAACCCACCATGTCTGGAGTTGATGGGATCAGTCACGATTCCATCTTATTTTATTGGCTACAATAACACAGAGAACTATGCTGCCAGTCAGAGCAATGGAAACTTGATTGGAACCTGTGCGCCAGTGTGAACATGACCCCTTATGGCAGGGTTGGCCAACCTGCGGCTCTCCAGCTGTTGTAAAACTACAATTCCCACCAGGCCTTGCTGTAGGTTGATAGCTGTAAGCAGTCTGGGCATGCTGGGAGTTGTAGTTTTGCAACAGCTGGAGAGCCGCTGGTTGGCCATCCCTGCTTTATGGCAATAAATATATATATAGTATTATCTTTATTGTCTTTCAGTGGACAATGTAACCAAAGCCTTTGAAGCCATGCGCAGATATCAACCCACAGGACCCCTGGTAATGTGATTACTACTTTGCACCCCCAATATGATGCAGTGATATACATTGTTGTACATTAGTGACTATTTTAAAATGGGTTCTCCAGTTTCATAAGGAATTTGTTTTTGTGTATATATATATATATATATATATATGTTCATACCCTGGTATTTAGCTTCATTGTACCAATATGAGTTTCTGCTGCAGGTGAACTCTGAGTATTACACCGGCTGGCTGGATTACTGGGGGGAAAAGCATGCTGTGAGCCCGGCGGACAGGGTGAGCCAGGGTCTGCAGGCCATCTTGGAGAGCGGCGCCAGTGTGAATATGTAAGTCATTGTAATAAGATGAGATACCCGTCATTTCTATCACTTACTATTACAACCTACTGTTTTTTGTCTTTTATTTCAGGTATATGTTTGAGGGAGGCACCAACTTTGGTTATTGGAACGGTAAGAATAAGAGCTGTTTCACACGAGGGTGTGCAGTCCGTAAATCACGCTCCGTGTGTGAGCGTGATGCTCTGTTCTGGACATTGCTCGCCTTGCAGGCGCGCACAGCATTATACTGATTTATAATGCTGTGCGCCTCTGCATGAACTTCCTTCTACAGGATCTTACTGACATAAAGCTATCACTATCATTCTGTAAAAAAAAAAGGTCATGCAGAGGCACACAGCATTATAAATCAGTATAATGCCCTGCGCGCCTGCAAGAAGAGGAGTGTTCAGAATGGAGGATCACGCTCACACACGGAACATGATTCCTGAGCTGCACATGCACGTGTGAAAGAGCCGTGACTGCATATGGCGTGTATGGAAGCTGAGATTGCTGCTGGTACCCCAGTTGTCTTCCATGTTTAGGTTAAAGGGTCACTGAACTTCCAAAAAATGTTTCATATCTCATATCCAAGGTTTTGTTAGGTAGGGGTCTGAGAGCTGAGACCCCCACCAAATCACAATAACGAGGAGAGAGAAATGTTTACGTGGTGCGCTTTCTCTATACTTGCTGCAGGAGATGGAATCGAGATGGGCCCATTGAATTTAACCCCTTTCCTGCTGTGAGGGGAGATGGTGCACCACCGTTTGTGTGAACGCTTCTCTTTCCTCGTTCTAGTGATCGGTGGGGAGTCTCAGCACTTAGATCCCCATCGATCAAAACCTTTGAGATGCTGCTATAACATATCAAAAACGTTTTTGGAAAGTTCAGTGACACTTTAATTCCTGATCCTAGTTTTTGTGTCCCAGGTAATTACTAATTGTAGCCTTCCCTGTTTTTTTGTTTTTGCTTTGTTTTTTAATCCTTAGGAGCTGATTTTCCTAAAATCTACAAGCCGATCACAACAAGCTATGATTACGATGCCCCTCTGACCGAGGCCGGGGACCCTACAGATAAATTATTAGCAATCCGTTCGGTAATTAGTAAGGTAAATACTCTCATGACATGTGTCCTAGGTGATAATAGCAGGTATAGGGCTTGTGGACACGGCAGGGACTCCGAACCACAATTATTAAGCTTAGGGTTTCATGTGCCACACTACAAAAAAAGGTGCTTTGGAATGTATTGTGCCAAGATTATTTAAAGGGATTTTCCTGGACAATTTTCTTTGCACTTTTCAGAACTGGCGAGTGAAAGTCTAAAAATGTTGTGCTGATATGACATACACTTTGATTTGCAACTTTTTAAAGGGGTTGTGCATATTTTAGAGGGAGACGGGGTTGGTAAATCCCCCATCTTGGCATACTTGCCTGCTTCCCGACCCTGGCTCCTTCTCTCTCTCTCTCTGCTCTGGTCCCTGAATGTAAACTTTAATTTTGACACCCCTGCAGCCAATCACAGTGACCTGCACCCCTAATGTCTCATGACCATATGACATGGCACAAGGTCAGTGATTGGCTGCAGCATCGTCAAACCGGAAGTTTACATCCAGGCAGCCCAGTAGAGCAATAGGGGCCGGGAGCCAGCTCCGGGAGGAAGGTAAGTATGCTTCCCTTCGCAGGTCTGCCTAGGAGGGGTGTTTGCTAACCCCCCCACCACCACCAAATGTGCATAACCCCTTTTAAGCTCAATTTATACCCAAAACTGGCGTAACCTGAGTAATAAATGTGGGCCATAGCGTCCATGTGGCTCCACGCTACAGAGCCTCCTTCTTATGGCACCATTTTTCAGAGGTATTCTCCACTACAGTGCTTCTAGGGGAGAACCGCTCTGTATCATGGCACCATTTTTTTTTTTTTATCGCTGGATTTATTACTAGTGCATCCTGCTGAAAAATGGAGGTTGTCAAATCTTTGCTGTCAGTGAATGAAACACCTGTCCTGGAAACATGTTGCACAGTGTATTACAGTGTCTTCGAGCAAGCGCACGTTCAATCATTTGCATGGACACTTTTAAGCCCCATTCCCAGTCCACCCATGATCACCTGTAAACATCTGAGAACGCCCACTTTTATGCATGTTTGAATATGCCCCTCCTACTTGTGACATTTTATTCACATAAAACTGCAGTCTATGAGCAGCTTTACTCCTTTTTTTGACGGACAGGTAGATATTGACAAAACTAGACAAGATATGATTTAAGTGTCTTAAAAGGGTTGTCCAGGTGAACAAAACAGCGCCACCCCTGTCCATGGGTTGGTCAGGTATTGCAGCCGAGCTCTAATGAAGTGAAGGAGGATGAGTTGCGGTACCACATATAACCTGGCACTGTTAAGCAGACATGCATGGCGAGTGAAAGCCCAAAAAGTTTGTGCCGATATGAGATACTCTTTGATTTACAATTTTTTAAAGGGGCTGTGCACGTTTTAAAGGGAAAGGGGTTGGTGAAACCTGGAGCTGTTTTGGAATTAAGCAGACATGCTTTTCTAATCCTGAACAACCCCTTTAATTTTAGTATAATGTTTAAAGCTTGTTTTTTTTTAATTTTTTTTATAGTTCCAGCCAGTGCCACAAGGACCTGTTCCGCCACCCACTCAAAAATTTGCATACGGTTTAGTCAGTCTTAATAAGGTGAGTGTCTGATATATCTATATATTTATCTCCTAAAGTATGGCCGCCTACAGCAACAGGAGATCCCTCATGTCCCCTTCTTTTTCAGGTTGGAGATCTTGTGGATCTATTGGATATTCTGTCTCCCTCGGACCCCTTTGTGACTCAGTTCCCCATCACCTTTGAGGATGTAAAGCAGGTAATTTCTATGTGTGTACTGTGCTGGCCATTATACTTAAAGGGAACCTGTCATCTAGATTTTGGGTATAGAGCTGAGGACATGGACTGCTAGATCGCCGCTTGCACATCCGCAGTATCCATTCCCCATAGCTCTGTGTGCTTTTATTGTGTAAAAAAACTGATTTTATAGATGTGTAAATGAGGCAAGTAAGAAGCCCAAGGAACTGTTACTAAGGTTTTCGGAGGCCAGCCAAGCCCACTGTGAAGGAGCCCAGCACCGACCGCACCCGCATCCTCTGAATCTCCTCCTTGCTCCCCCGACATCACAAAGCTAGAGCGCCGTAATCTCGCGATGCGCGAGCTAGCGCATGCGCAGTGTCGGCATAGTGTTCCTTCCCTGTGCTGGCATCAGCCTCAGGGAACGAACTGCGCATGCGCTAGCTCGTGCATCGCGAGATTACGGTGCTCTAGCTTTGTCACGTCGGGGAGCGAGAAGGTAATTCGGAGGATGCGGGGCGGTGCTGGGCTCCTTCACAGTGGGCTTGGCTGGGCTCAGAGTCAGAGAACGCTGGACTCATCTCTGATGCATGGAGGAGACAGGACTCATCTAAGGTTCATTTACATATCTATAAAATCTTTTTTTGGACACAATAAAAGCACAGAGCGCTATGGGGACTGGATATAGCAGATGTGCTAGCGGCCCATGTTCTCAGCGCTATACCCAAAATCCAGGTGACAGGTTCCCTTTAAAGGGAATCTGTCTCCAGTTTTATATTGTCCAGTCTGACAACTTGAGCTGTAGAGTCAGTTCAGGTAAGTGACCCAGTGTTTTGCTCAGGCCGATGGGACAATCTAAAACAGATGACAGATACTTTTTAGACTGCAGGATGGTACACCCAGGGTTAAACGGAGGTTTGCACATCTCACATATGCATTAGACATCTGCTCATTGCACCTATACTTATCGCACTAGTATACACATTACACACACACTGCACACACGCTTTTGCCTTTTCTGCAGCTGAATTCTGGACATGCAGCCAACCTGAAGATGTACGGGTTATTACGCCTCTGTTGCATACCAGGACAGCAGTGCCAGGGAGCCACTAGTAAATGATCAGTGGGAAATGAGAGCACATTTTGGCGGAGCAGTGGGACAGCAGAAACCAGCTGGAGGGGGCTGAGGACAGGTCTTCCTGTTGTGCTTTCACTATCTTTCTCTGCTCACTCCCTTCTTCTCCTGTCAGTCCATCTACAGAGCAGTTTATGTATCATATTACAACAACCAGAAAGTCTGGCTGTTGTAACTTATTGCTGATGAGAGAGGTGGTGCAGGCTGTGCATTAGTTCTGCCAAAGCTGAAAACAAATATGACAGTACTACAGTCCTATAGATAGCCTGGTGGGCAGGTCTTCTAGTTATCTGATGATGTGTAGTGACTGCCGCAGGGTCCCAAAGGGACCTAGGTGCTTTTGAAGTGAGGCGCCCATCATAGCATCCACTGGTTGGCCAGTACACATGCCTGTTCACATAATTTGTTTGCCTTTTTTCCATTCAGTATTTTGGATTCATGCTGTACCGGACCCGTCTGACCGGGGATGTCCCTGACCAGACTCCTCTTTCATCAGTAGCAAATGGAGTTCATGATCGTGGTTATGTTTCAGTCGCTGGGGTAAGAGACAGTAACGTAATCTATGTCTATAGCATGTGACCAATTATTATAATTTTTTTTTTTTTTAGGATGGGGGATATATTTTCAGTATTGGCTTAAATCTGCATTAAAATATAAAATATGAACAGGGCATTAATGCCACGTAAATGCCATGAATCATGAGTCTGTGCTTATCTTTACAGAAATTTTATGGTGTGTTGGAAAGGGACAGCCTGAAGAACGTCAATGTGTCGGGGACGGAAGGACAGTGGTTGGATGTTTTAGTTGAAAATATGGGGAGGATCAATTATGGCAGCAATCTGAATGACTTCAAGGTAACAGCAGGCACTGAATGTTGTGTGGCCTTCATTGCCCTGCGGTTTACTTACAGGCATAGTAACATTTTTACCTGACTCTCTTAGGGGTTAATAAGTAACCTGACGCTGGGGTCCGACCTCCTGGAAAACTGGGTGGTTTATCCTCTAAATTTGGATGGCCCGATTTCCGTAGGATGGCCTCACATTATGGCTGATCATAGACTGAAGATGGCGCAGACTGAGGGTAGGAAGGGTCCAGCATTCTACAGCGGAACCTTTATAGTTACCGACATCGGAGACACGTATCTGAAACTGCCCAAATGGACGAAGGTCGGTAAAAATGATAGACACTGCAGTGTTACAGGCTAGTATCATGAATATTGCCTCTGAACAGATGGATAAACTACCTACTTTTAAGGCATCACATCTGTACTTTCTAATGTTGGGGTACCGTGATCCATCTTCTTCCACAACACTGTTTATCATGTGCAGCCCTGCCCTCACCAATCCCATGGTGGAGGATTGATCACTGCCTTCATGATCAACTGTACACTCTGCTCCCGAAATACTCAGTAATGCTGGGGATTTAGTGCCTTTTACTATCAGTGTGTGATCTCCCACCAGAATAATGAGTGCAGCTCTGAAGTATAATACAGGATGTAGCTCAGGATCAGTACAGGATAAGTAATGTAATGTATGTATGTATACAGTGACTGCACCAGCAGAATAGTGAGTACAGCTCTGGAGTATAATACAGGCTGTAACTCAGGATCAGTACAGGATAAGTAATGTAATATATGTACACAGTGACTGCACCACCAGAATAATGAGTGCAGCTCTGAAGTATAATACAGGATGTAACTCAGGATCAGTACAGGATAAGTAATGTAATGTATGTATACAGTGACTGCACCAGCAGAATAGTGAGTACAGCTCTGGAGTATAATACAGGATGTAACTCAGGATCAGTACAGGATAAGTAATGTATGTACACAGTGACTGCACCAGCAGAATAGTGAGTGCAGCTCTGGAGTATAATACAGGATGTAACTAAGGATCAGTACAGGATAAGTAATGTATGTACACAGTGACTGCACCAGCAGAATAGTGAGTGCAGCTCTGGAGTATAATACAGGATGTAACTAAGGATCAGTACAGTGACTGATGTTTGGACGTGTATCAGCCAGTGAGGGAGATTTATCAAAACTGGTGTAAAAGTAAAACTGGCTTAGTTGCCCATAGCAGCCCTGAAAAATGAAAGGTGTAATCTGATTGGTTGCTTTGAGAAACTAAGCCTATTCGCCTTTACCCCAGTTTCGATAAGTCTCTCCCCATTGTGTTTTCTCCTCCCAGACAATGACCATTTATTTTCCTCTCCAGGGACAGGCATGGATAAATGGCTTCAATCTTGGACGGTACTGGCCCATACGAGGGCCACAAGGAACCCTTTATGTGCCAGGCACTATTCTAAGCTCGTCGCAGATCAACAACATTACTGTACTGGAACTGGAGGGTGCACCAGACCAGCCTGTAGCCATGTTCCTGGACAGGCCCATTTTGAATGGGACATACATGGAGAAAACGAGCGGCGGCCACGCGAAGCCAGAGCAGAGGCAGTGGCGGAGACTCGTGTAATGCGCTTATGGGTTTCTCCTGCACTGTCAGGCTCACGCATAAATACGGACTGGCAATGGCGAAACGATGGCATCAGTAAAGAACGGGTCCTACAGTAAAGCAGCTGCCAGCTCCACAGGGCGGAGAGCCCAGATGGTAGCTATATGTAATATTACTGTAAATGTGAATCACGCGACACAATCCACTCTGCAGATTTCTCAAGGTAATTTCTTCTGAACTGTAATCAGTTGTCAGCGTATATAAATTAAAGTGAGGTTCCACCGCTCCTTAACAGTATTAATTTTTATATATGTTAGCTTTTCACTTTTTTCTCAGATTGATTGTTATTGCTGAGTAGAAAATAGCACCTCCTTGGAAACCCTCAACAAGAAGGTTAGCTGCTGTTCACGGACCTTATTTTTCTGTGTGTTTAGTACTCGGAGCTGCTGATATTACTTAGCACTTGTACATCCTCTCAGTCCGTATACACACACAACCATAGGGATGCCTAATAATTCAGTAGGTGTTCCTAAAATTAAAGGGGTTGTCCACAATTAGAAAAACATGGCTGCTTTCATCCTGACAAAGGGTCTAACTAGTTAACAGGTCGTGTGCTGCTTTGCAGTTCGGGTCCATTCACTTCAATGGAGATCAGCTGCAATACCAGACACAACCTGTGGGCAAGTGTGGTGCTTTTTATGGAACTAAGGAGTCAACATTTTTCTAATTCTGCACAACCCCTCTAAGCCTACAGGTGGTTATTAAAGGGGTATTCCGGTTATATTAAGTTATCCCCTATCCACAGGGTAGTGGATAACTATTAGATCGGTGGGGGTTTTACTGTTGGGACCCCCACAGATCAAAAGAATGGAGGCCCTGTACCCGGTGGAGCCCTCCAAAATGAACAGGCATGCGCACAGCCATTCCGTTTATTTCTATGGGAGTTCTGGAGATAGCCAAGCGCTGTCCCAGTGTAAACAGGCTACTTGAGAATTTCAATTGAGAAACAGACATCCAAAAAGAGAGACAATGGGCTCAACCAATTCAAAGGTGATGCATAGAAGTGAATAACCACTACTGATCACATGCATAATGTGTGTAAGCCTATGGCATAGTTATAACAATAACATAAACACCTATATAATAAATGCCAGACCGCTTGCAATCTATATAGATTTTATTAGTAAATGAATAAATACATGAGTTAAAACCAAGTGTCAGTGCAGGGGGAAAAAGGCGACATCTACTGAAGGAGAACACAGTGGGAATAGTTCATATATGTCCACAGAAGAGAAGGGGACCAATAAAGTGCAATCATTTTCAACAACAAAATGTTCAGGACAAAAAAACAATTACCCACACCGTGTCTCCTCCAGGGTGGCGCCAGCCCCGACGCGTGTCTCAGCTGGGGGTGGTGTCATCACTGGAGGGCACACACTATATACACCTAAACACCAATTAAATACACCAACCAATTAGTAGACCATATCAGCTGCACCTGAGTTGAAAAACTCCCGGGCTATACGAGCATAACGGAAGGCGTCACGTGACCAAGTTCCATATTGCATGATGACGCAGGCAGAACCCGCGATGCGAGAATCATGCCGACTGCATGAAATAATTGTATGCGCAAGCCCGGCAATGCCCGTTTCAAGACCAAATAATAAAAATTATTATAAATACATGATCATCATACAAAATAATACATAGATATTCTAAAACAGGTGGGAAAAGAAAGCATCAAGTAAAAATACAAGTGTAATAAAAAAAGAGTTGCATAGTTACATATAGTGTTATATAATTATCCAAAGGGAGGGGACAGGCAGGCAGCAGAGATTGGAGCGGGTAGAAGCGTAAAAAAATGATAATATATTAAGTGAGACATGATTGTATAAAAGTCACGATAAAATAATAGGATAAATTATATAAAAATATTAATTGTGGAAGGTGATGCAAGTCAAAGCATAGTATCACATGATCTAAATACAAATACCAAAAAAATGATGATTTCTTCTTTTTTATTGTTTCAAGCACAAACACAGTACATACTGTCCATAAACACAGTATAAAGTACATACATAGAATCAGAGAGACTAGATATCCTGCCAGTAAAACAGTAATGTAGTTTTCCATGAGTTAGCACTTAAATATCTGGAGCTTTTAAATACTCATCACCATTATCAATCAAAACGGGGAGCAACCATGTTTACAAGTGTGGACCTACTCTAACTTTGGCGCAGCACTGTGCGGTGACTATCGTGCTCCCACACCGCTCCAGCAGGCAATGGGACCCAGCAGCCACACAGCGCCCTCAATGTGCAGCAAAGCCACCTAGGCCCTGGGCCCCATCACTCCACCAGCCCAGCACAAAAGCAGCGATGGCCACCGTCCAGCACCGCATAATGTGAACAGGTGCAAAGAGCTCACCTGTTCACAGCCTCTCAGGAACACCAACAGACAGGTGGTAGGAATTTATAAACCCTTTGCAGACTTCTGCTAATTAAAAGCACCTGAGCCGAATGGGGAGGAAAAGAAAAGTCTATACAATGTCTTCAATATGTGAGAATCTAAATCGCACGTCCTGATTACTATGCTTTTGATATAACAAATATAAAAAGAAAAAAACCCTCCCAGGCTGTGAGCTGTGCGCTGCGATTGGCCAGCGCTGCAGCCTAGGAGGAGGAGACGCCCACAGGACAAGGGCAGACTCCGCCTACTATAACTTACAGAGCGAAGATACCGGAGGGCATAACGGGAGAACGGAGCGGCGCCCGGGGATAATAGTAAGTGCAGTGAGATCCCCGGGCGCCGCTCTACATGTCAGCATACTTAGTTCACATTGTTTTTACAGGTGAAATGTCCTCTTTAATACCCAAATGGGTAATATGCGCACTGGCTATTGGTATGCCACAGTATGTGGGTTCCCCCCCAGCATCTTTTCTTAGTTTTAAAAGCGAGCTTTTAGAGATGTTAAGTTTAAATCCTGATAATTTGCCAAAACCTTCAATAGCCTCCAATACCACTGGCAAATTCCTGCGGGGCTTGTCCATAATCTTTTTTTATTTTATATACAAAATACATTATTAAAAGTGAAAAAATGTGAATGCAAATTCATATCACGTCATGTGAAAAGAATAAATCAGTTGCACAAAAAATACTTAGTAGTGAATAGTGAAGCGTGAAACCAAAAAAATAAATAAAAAAAGACAAAGTGCAAAAAAACAAGAAAAAAAAATATATAAACCATTATTAATCCATCTCTCTTTTCCCTCCCGTTCTTTCCCATTGACCCTTCCTTATACTTCTCCCTCATTGTCCCTCCCTGACCTATACTTTTCCATCCTTTTAGAGAGGTGCCTAATATATAAATAGTGTATATGACAGTGTAGACAGGTGAAGCATGAATTAAAAAGTGCAATACAGGACATAATACAACGCGCGTCGGGGCCGGCGCCATCCTGGAGGAGACACAGTAAGGGTAATTGTTTTGGTTTTTTTAAACAAAAATTTATTCTTGCAGGAAAAGGCATTGTAAGAAGGAACAAGGAGCCGTCTTTGACGGAAGATACGTGTCACCGAGGTTCCTGGCCTCGGTGAGGTAAGAACCGGGTTTTTTCCTGAAGTGTCAGGTCTGTAGTGCAATCTGACACTTCAACTGTTAGAATGGCTGTAAAGCCAATCCGGGCCGGTTCTTATTGGGAGCAGCCAAAGAGCAGGGTGGGTGGCTGTTCCCCACGGTTCCAGGCCGGGTTTTGGCTGGAATATAAAAAACCCAGCCAGCATGTTCAGGTGGTGGATTATCCTCCATGACAGAGGAGCTGAGGAGTCTGTGGTTTGAGACACTGAGGGATCTGTTTGTGTGAGCCATAGGCTGGGGAAACAGGCCACTAAAGACTGCTGCGGACTCTGGGTGAAAATCATCTGCTGACCAGGTGACGTCTTTTTGCACTGTGAACTTTGTGTGGTGTGAACAGGCACCAAGACTGAACACTTTCTTTTGGCTTGTTTTCTGGCTATGTGTCAATAAACACTGAACTTTGATTTAAACCTTGTTTTTGCCTCTGTACTGCGTCCGCTTACCCTGCCTACCAAAGCGAATCCCCACATTTGGTGTCGGATGCGGGCAAACGCAGTGAGGCAGGCCTGAAGGCCGAAAAGTTTTTGTTTATCCGGGCACAAGTGCATGTCCTACATTAAGCCGGCAAGGTTACGACCCGTATCCCCTGACAAAATGGAGGCGGTCGTGAAGGCCCTCGTGGAGGCTAACTTGCAGCAGCGGGAGGCTAACAAGCAGCAACAAGAAACGAACCAGCTGCTATTGCAACATGTGATGGCGTTGCAGGCGTCAGGAGCGTCCCAGAATGTCCACGATGCCCGGAAAGCTGTCCGCGCGGCGATTCCGAAGATGACCCCCTCGGATGACGTCGAGACCTATCTGGCGGTCTTCGAAAAATTGGCCGTGAGGGAAAAGTTACCCCGAGACCAGTGGGCTGAGGTCGTTGCTCCGTTCCTAGCGTCCAGTCCCCAGCAAGTATTGTTTGATCTCCCCGATGATCAGGCGGCCGACTACCCGACAGTAAAAGGTGAGATCCTGGCGAGACTCGGGGTGAATGTATTGGTCCGGGCCCAGAGGGTGCATCGGTGGGAATTTAACCCGGCTGAACCTGCTAGACCACAATATTATGATCTGCTGCACCGTTTGCAAAAATGGCTGCAGCCGGACATGTTGACTCCCACTGCTATGTTGGATCGGCTGTTGGCGGATGTGTTTTGGAGGGCTTTGCCGTACCCTCTCCAGCACTGGATCGGCCAGGTGTCTCCGAATAATGCCCTGGAGATGGTTGACCTGGTGGAGCGCTATGAGGCCACCAGAAATCTACAGGGGGGTTCTTTTGGGAGGGGGCCAGTCAAACCCCGGAAAACTCCGCCCCAGACCCGGCGGCCGGTACCAGCTAGACCCACCCGGGATGTACCCCCTGCCGACCTAAACCCGGTGGTCTGCTGGCGTTGTCAGGAGCCTGGACACATAAGGGCGGACTGTCCCCATCAGGGGGAACCCATGGACACCAACTATGGCTTCCGCCACTCATTATATGCCAGGATGTTGTGTGCCACAGGAACTTCAGAGACTATGGACAATAGCCACCTGTGCCAGGTGGAAGTGGGGGGCACTCTGGCGGTGGCTCTGCTGGATTCAGGGAGCCTGGTGTCCCTGGTAAGAGCTGCCCTGGTGCGGCCGGCTGAGTATACTGGCCGAAAAGTCGGTGTTGTTTGCATACATGGGGACTTAAAGGAGTATCCCACCGCCCGGGTCTCTCTGTCAATGGTGGCCGGCAGGTGGATGCATGAGGTGGCCGTCGCCACAAAGCTACCATATGAATTGATCATTGGGAGAGACTTCCCCGGGTTCCCGGCACGCTGGCCGGATACGAAAGTTACCCGGGAGACAGATGTACCCCTAGCAGAGTGGCCTGACTCAGGGGGGAGGCCAGAACCTTGGGAACCAGAGTCAGAAGGACCAGCTGTAGGGGTGACCGCCACTTCGGTGGAAGAGGGGGAGACAACCCCGTTAAGTGTGATGGTGGGAGACGTAGAGGATTTGCCGCCGGGTCCTGAGCTGGCAGACCTCAATGTCTCTAGGGATAATTTCGGTACAGCACAACACCAGGATCCGACTATCTCGAGCCTGGGAAAATGTCGTAGTAGTTGAGGGTGAGCCGCAACAACCGGGGGCCGAATCTATGTTCCCCCGTTTTGTGGTTCAACAGGAGATGCTGTACCGGGTAAATAAACTACGGGGTGAACATATTGAACAGCTGGTGGTGCCCCAGGCATATCGCAAGCTCGTGTTGAAATTAGCCCACCAACATGTTCTTGGGGGACACCTGGGCCAGCAGAAAACGCAGGACCGGATTTTACAGCGGTTTTACTGGCCCAGTGTGTTCAGAGAGGTAGAAGAGTTTTGCAAGTCTTGCCCAACCTGCCAGATAACCAGCCCCCAGCCACATTTCCGTAGTCCTCTGGTCCCTCTCCCGATTATTGAGGTTCCCTTCGAGCGGATCGCTATAGATCTTATAGGCCCAGTACCGAAGTCAGCTAGAGGGCACCAGCACATCCTGGTCATCCTCGACTACGCCACGCGGTACCCGGAGGCGGTGCCATTGCGTCATACGTCAGCCAAACTCATAGCTAAGGAGTTAATGGAAATGTTTTCTAGAGTGGGTCTGCCTAAGGAGGTTCTAACTGACCAAGGGACCCCATTTATGTCCAAGGTCATGAGGGAACTCTGTAAGTTGCTCCAAATAAAACAGTTACGGACATCCGTGTATCATCCGCAAACGGATGGCCTGGTAGAGAGGTTTAACCAGACGTTAAAAAATATGCTGAAAAGAGTGGTGTCTAAGGATGGGAGGGACTGGGACCTTCTTCTGCCCTATCTCATGTTCGCAGTGCGAGAAGTGCCCCAGGCCTCTACTGGGTTCTCGCCCTTCGAACTACTATACGGCAGACACCCTCGTGGTTTATTAGACGTCGCCAAAGAGGCGTGGGAACAACAAACCACACCGCACAAAAGTGTAGTTGAGTATGTCACCCAGATGCAGGGACGGATGGAAACAGTGTTACCTCTGGTTAGGGAGCATATGGAGGCAGCGCAGCGAGCCCAGAGTAGGGTCTATAATCGGCAGGCTCGGGTCCGAAACGTTAACCCGGGTGATCGGGTGTTGGTTCTGGTACCAACGATAGATAGTAAGTTCCTAGCTAGGTGGCAGGGGCCCTACGAGGTACTAGAAAAAATTGGACCAGTAGATTACAAAGTACACCAGCCAGGGAGGCGAAAGCCGGAGCAGGTGTACCATGTGAATCTGCTCAAGCCGTGGAAGGAAAGGGAAACCTGTACGGAAGACAGCCCACGACCAGGGTTCCTAGGAGAAGCGGTTTTGGCCCCTCAGTCTGAAGCAGGGGAAGCGGCTGTCACAGTGAAAATTGCTGACAGCCTCTCCTCTAAACAGGCTCAGGAAGCCAGGGAGTTCATTAGTCGGAATACGGATGTGTTCTCAGACCTCCCTGGACGCACGTCCGTAATCCGGCATGACATTGTCACTGAGCCTCAGGCGAAAGTCCGGTTAAAACCTTACCGGGTACCCGAGGCTAGGCGACAAGCCATCACGGAGGAAGTGCAGCTAATGCTCCAGCTGGGTGTCATCGAGGAGTCAAAAAGTGAGTGGGCCAGTCCGATAGTATTAATACCCAAGCCAGACGGGACATTGCGGTTTTGTAATGACTTCCGCAAACTTAATGAGGTGTCCAAGTTTGACGCGTATCCCATGCCCCGAGTGGATGAGCTTATTGAAAAGTTGGGCCAAGCCCGGTATTTTTCTGTGTTGGACCTCACCAAAGGGTACTGGCAGGTACCCTTGACGGAGGCTGCCAAAGAAAAAACGGCTTTCGTCACGCCAGAGGGGCTGTATCAGTACAAGGTATTACCCTTTGGTCTACATGGCGCTCCCGCCACGTTTCAAAGGTTAATGGATATTGTACTCCGTCCACATCGTCGATACGCTTCAGCGTACCTGGACGATATCGTTGTCCATAGCAACGACTGGGAAAGTCACTTACCTAAAGTCCAGGCTGTAGTGGACTCCCTTAGGAAGGCTGGCTTAACCGCTAACCCAAAAAAGTGCTCGATAGGGTTAGAAGAGACCAAGTACCTGGGGTATGTCATTGGGCGCGGAGTGATCAAACCTCAGGTGAACAAAATTGAGGCAATTAGGAATTGGCCCCGACCTGTCTCTATTCGGCAAGTAAAATCGTTCCTGGGTATGGTGGGGTACTATGAGGTTTGTCCCCAATTTTGCTACAGTCGCCGCACCATTGACAGGCCTTTTGAAGGGACGCAAGTCAGTGACGGTCCACTGGAATGAGCAGGCGGAAAAGGCTTTCTCCGCTTTGAAGTCGGCCCTGTGTGGGTCCCCGGTTTTGGTGGCGCCCGACTTCAAAAGGGAGTTTATAGTGCAGACCGATGCCTCTGAGGTAGGTCTCGGTGCTGTACTATCTCAAGATATTGACTGGGAGGAGCATCCCGTTGTCTTCCTCAGCCGGAAGCTCACCCCAGCCGAGACTAGGTACAGTATAGTGGAGAGAGAGTGCCTGGCCATCAAGTGGGCACTCGAGTCTCTCCGCTACTACCTTTTGGGGAGAAGGTTCTGTCTGGTGACCGACCACTCCCCTTTGAAATGGATGAGCCAGGCCAAAGAGAGGAATGCTCGGGTCACCAGGTGGTTCTTATCTTTGCAAAATTTTAAGTTTTCCGTGGAACACAGGGCAGGCAGGTTACAGGGAAACGCGGATGCCCTATCCCGCGTACACTGTCTGGCAAGTGTTCACCCCCTCAGGGTTGAACAAAGGGGGGAGGTATGTAAGAAGGAACAAGGAGCCGTCTTTGACGGAAGATACGTGTCACCGAGGTTCCTGGCCTCGGTGAGGTAAGAACCGGGTTTTTTCCTGAAGTGTCAGGTCTGTAGTGCAATCTGACACTTCAACTGTTAGAATGGCTGTAAAGCCAATCCGGGCCGGTTCTTATTGGGAGCAGCCAAAGAGCAGGGTGGGTGGCTGTTCCCCACGGTTCCAGGCCGGGTTTTGGCTGGAATATAAAAAACCCAGCCAGCATGTTCAGGTGGTGGATTATCCTCCATGACAGAGGAGCTGAGGAGTCTGTGGTTTGGAGACACTGAGTCATCTGTTTGTGTGAGCCATAGGCTGGGGAAACAGGCCACTAAAGACTGCTGCGGACTCTGGGTGAAAATCATCTGCTGACCAGGTGACGTATTTTTGCACTGTGAATTTTGTGTGGTGTGAACAGGCACCAAGACTGAACACTTTCTTTTGGCTTGTTTTCTGGCTATGTGTGAATAAACACTGAACTTTGATTTAAACCTTGTTTTTGCCTCTGTACTGCGTCCGCTTACCCTGCCTACCAAAGCGAATCCCCACAGCATGTACAGATTAAGTTAAAGCATAACTTGTCGGTTACAAATCATATCCATAAAGAGACATTTCTTACATGGAGAAAGAAAATAGAATAATGATGACTTTTGCATCAATCATCCAAAAAGTAAATGATCCATACAATTTGATCCCCACTTTCAATTATTCATCTTTAATTTTTAATAAACCCCCTCCTCCTTCCCAGATCTGAGAAAACCCACTCCCCCCTCCCCTCCCTCCCCTTCCCCTAAACACTAACTGAAACCTAACTTTTATCCTGCTCGGATACCAAACTGCCGATTCAGCATTTACCATACAACCTGACAGACATGGGCTAGAGATTTTATGTCGAAATATGTGCAATGTCCTGTTCAGTCATAAAATAGTTTCAGGGTAATTGTTTTTTGTCCTGCACATTTTGTTATTGTTAATTATTCCACTTTATTGGTCCCCTTCTCTTCTGTGGACATATATGAACTATTCCCACTGTGTTCTCCTTCAGTAGATGTCGCCTTTTTCCCCTGCACTGACACTTGGTTTTAACGCATGTATTTATTCATTTACTAATAAAATCTATATTGATTGCAAGCGGTCTGGCATTTATTATATAGCTGTTCTTGAGAATTTCAATAAAAAAAAATTTGTAATAAATACCAACTAATAAAAATTATTTTTTAGAACAATGCAATAATAAAAAATTGCCTGCAAAGCTGTCCATAGCCATAATATAATTGGAATATCCCTTTAAGACCAGTTTCAGATGAGTGTGATCACTGTGTGGGATTGTGAATTCCCGTAGTAAACTCTGCCCCTTTGACCGTATGGTATTATAATGCTGTGTCTCTCTGCCCGACCTCCACTGTAATAACTTGTACAGATCCATTACAGTGGGGGTCGGGCAGAGACACACAAGCATTATAAATCATTCTAACATAGTAACATAGTACACAAGGCCGAAAAAAGACATTTGTCCATCCAGTTTGGCCTGTCATCCTGCAAGTTGATCCAGAGGAAGGCAAAAAAAAAAACTGTGAGGTAGAAGCCAATTTTCCCCACTTTAGGTGAATAAAAAAATTCCTTCCCGACTCCAATCAGGCATCAGAATAACTCCCTGGATCAGCGACCCCCTCTCTAGTAGCTATAGCCTGTAATATTATTACACTCCAGAAATACATCCAGGCCCCTCTTGAATTCCTTTATTGTACTCTAATACCATGCAGTCAAAGGGGCAGAGTTCACTACGGGAATTCACACTCCCACACAGTGATCACACTCCTCTGAAACTGGCCCAAGGTGTTATTCATCTACTCAGACCTTAAAAACATAATTATGCACTTAAGGGACATTCAATGACAGATCAGTCAACATCTTGTTGATGGTTTCCATTTCGAGATTTGTATTTTTATTTATTTTTACTTTATGGTACGTCCACAGCAGAATCTGCAGCAGAATTTTGTTGTGGATCTGCATTGGATTTCCATCTTTCACAATGAAAGGGCTGAAGGCTGTGATGGAAATTATCACCGCAGGTCAATGTTTGCATGGAAAAAATGATTACTTACCGGTAATTTGATTTTCCAGAGCCCATGACAGCACCACCAGATAAAGGATCCGCCCCCACAGACAGGAAACCTACAGAATAAAAGGGCGGGCAATCTCCTCTCAATTCAGTGTGATATCCAAGCACCGGAGGCAGGCTGCCAACATAACGTTAGATAACCGTTTAAATATACATTTTTTTTGCTACACAGTGTGAATATAGAACCAACACACAGAAAAAAGAAAACTCCAACAGGGAGGGAATATAAGGGTGCTGTCATGGGCTCTGGAAAATCAAATTACCGGTAAGTAATCATAATTTTTCCCTTCACCCATGACAGCACCATGAGAGAATTCCCAAAGGACAAAATCAGGGTGGGAGAGTAGAAAGGAGAACGTTTTTCCCCAAAGGAAGAACCTGAAGGAGAAGAATTCAGATCCAGACGGTAGTGTTTAAAAAAGGGAGAGGGTGACGACCAGGTGGCGGCTCTGCAAATATCCTCTATAGGGACAGATGATCTTTCTGCCTAGGAGGTGGCCACTGCCCTGGTAGAGTGTGTCTTCGGCCCCGCAGGAGGAGAAACACCAGAGGAAAGATAAGACAAAGATATCGGAGACAATCCATCTAGGAGCTTTTGGAGGCTGCGCCACCCTTATTCACTCCTTGAAAGAGAACAAAGAGCGAAGAAGATTTGTGCCAATCTTTTGTGCAAGATTAATAGTTAATGCCCTCCTGAAGTCAAGGCAATGAAGGGATCTTTCTTCTTCTGACCTGGGATTCTTAAAAAGGGTCGGGAGAATAATCTCCTGGGATCTATGAAATTTGGTAATGATTTTTGGAAGGAAAGCTGGATCAGGATGTATCACCACTTTGTCCTCTAAGATTGTGATATAAGGAGGATTGATAGAGATGGCCTGGATCTCATTCACTCTGCGGGCAGAAGTTAAAGCTATTATCACACATAACTTCAAGGTGAGGTTCTTGACAGAACTGGACTCAATTGGTTCAAATGGGGGACGAGTTAGGGCTTTTAAGACTAGGTTCAAATCCCAAGGGTGAGGTCTAGCTGGCACTATTGGGGTAGAACGCTCTACTGCCCTAAAGAATCTTGAAACCCACGGGCATCCTGCAATGTCCTGATTAAACAGGGCTGAGACATGAACATTTAAGGTATTACTTGCCAGCCCCAGGTTCAGACCCCTTTTGAAGAAATTCCAATACTAAATGGATGGGCGCTGAAGATGGAATTTCATTTATCTGGATATGCCCAAAATCTAGCATAAATGGCAACAGTTACTTTCTTTCTACTCTTAAGAAGGGTATAGATCAAAGCATTGGAGAATTCCCATCCTTTCAAACCGGAACCTCTCACGTTCCAGGCAGTTAGGTGGCGATTTCTTAAGTCTGGATGAACTACTGGACCCTGGCTCAGCAGGCCCCGGATCTCTGGAAGGACCCATGGCTCCGATATTGACATGATCCGAAGCCACGTGAACCAAGATCTCCTTGGCCAAAAGGGAGCAATGAGAATGACCCTCGCTCTGTCTTCACTGATTTTTCGTAACACGCGAGGAATCAAGGGAAGAGGAGGAAATGCATAGGCCAGGGGAAAGTTCCATTTTTGTACTAGAGCATCGATCCCACAGGGGGATGCCGCTGGATCTAGAGAGAGAATTTTTTTTTAACACTTGTTCTGGTGAGTAGATTTATTTGCTATCTCTGGATGTCCCAAGAGGGCTGTTATCTCTCTGAAGATGAAAGGATCTAAAGCCCACTCCCCCTGAGAGAAATGGTGACAACTGAGAAATACTGCTTGTCTGTTGTCCACACCTCTTATATGTATCGCCGATATTGATGCACATTCTCTTTCTGCCAGTAAGAGAATCTTCCTGCATTAGAGTCCTGCACCTCGTACCTCCCTGCTTGTTCAGGTATGATACAACTGTTTTGTTGTCTGTCATAACCCTTAAATTTCTGCCTCTTATCCTTGGGAGAGTAGAATTCATTGCCAGGCGGACAGCTGTTAGTTCTTTCAGGTTGGAAGACCCTTTTCTTTAAAATACTGCTCCACTGACCCTGAAGTGAAATTTCCTGAATGTGTGCACACCACCCCCAGGGACTCGCATCTGTAGTTAGGCATACTAAATCTTCTAGCTTCCATGGCACTCCTTGAACTAGATTTTCCCTCTCCAGCCACCAAGTCAAACCCTGGATCGTACCATCTGAGATTTTCACCTTCTTCCCTAGAGAATCGTTCTCCCAGCGAGACAGAATCTCCCACTGCAGGGCCCTTGAGTGGAGTTGCGCCCATCGCACGGCCGGAATACAAGATGTGAGTGATCCCAGGATAGACATACCTTTCCTTAGTGTGACCACTGGATTCCTGATCAGATGCCTATTCTTCTTCTGGTTGAGAATTACCTTTTCTTCTGGTAAAAAAAACATTTCTTGCATGAAGAGTCTAAAATCAACCCCAGAAAGGACTGTTTTCTGGTGGGACATGACCTTGACTTCTCTTGGTTTACGATCCAACCTAGTTTGTCCAGGATCTCTGACACTATCTGTATGGCCATTTTGCAGGCATACTCTCTTTCTCCTACAATTAGGAAATCGTCCAGGTATGGTATGAAAAGGACATCTTTCTCCCTTATGTGAGCTGACATTTCTGCAATGATTTTTGTAAAAACTCTTGGGGCCAAAGAAAGGCCAAACAGTAGAGCCTGGAACTGAAAATGTCTCAACCGACCCTCTACTTTGACAGCGACTCTTAGGAACCTTTGATGTTTTGGAAAAATTGGGATGTGAAAATATGCATCTTTTGAGATCGAGCACTGCCATGAAGCAGTGAGGGGAGAGTAGGTTTATGACAGATTTTATAGTCTCCATCTTGAATTTTTTTATCTGAAGAAAAAGGTTTAATTTTTTAAAACTTATTATTGTCCTGAATGAGCCATCTTGTTTCTTTACCAGGAACAGGGGGGAGTAATATCCTTTGCCTCTCTCTTTTTCTGCCACCGGGATTAAAACAGATTTTTCTATTAATTTTAGAACTTCTTTTTCCATAGCAGCAACACCTAATGTTGAGGGCTGATCTTTTGTACATAAGAATCTTACTGGAGGGGCATGGCTGAATTCTAATTTTAATCCGTTGAGAATGGTGTCCAGAATCCACGAACTTGAGGAAATTCGGGACCAGGCATGAAAGCAGTTCCTTCATCTGCCTCCTAGAGTCATTGTTGATCTTGTTTCTTTGTCCTCAAAGGACTGATCGAAGAAAAAACTTCTACCCTTCCTTTGGTTACGAAATCTATCTTCTCTGGACTTTTTATCTGACCCATGACCACCTCTGAAGGGACGAAAGGAACGATTGAACTTATTCCTGGAAGGAACTCTGAAATCCTGGAAATTTCTTCTTTTTATCTAATAAATAATCTAGGGCAGGCCCAAATAGGTATTCCCCTTCAGAAGGGTCACCGCATAGCTTGTTCTTTGACGGAAGGTCTCCAACCCAATTCTTCAACCAAAGAGCCCTGCGTGCTGTATTAGACAAAGCGGTGGACTTCGCCACCAGTCTGACAGAATCGGCAGAGGCGTCTGCCAGGAAGTCGGCTGCCTTCTTTATTGTTGGCAGGGATGCTAGAATTTCCTCTTTAGGGCATCTATTCTTTAGTTGGTCCTCTAATTCTGATAGCCAAACTATAAGAGACCGGGCTTTACAAGTAGAAGCTATGCTCGGTCTAAAGGAGGAAGTTGAGGCCTCCCAAGCTACTTTTAGAAAAGTGTCAGCTTTCTTATCTATTGGATCCTTTAAAATCCCAATATCATCAAAGGGCAACCCTGTTTTCCTGGAGACTTTGGAGATTGCTACGTCTATCTTGGGAGCTTTATCCCAGATCGCACAGTCCTCCTCCTTAAATGGATATTCTTTGAGATAAAAACCTTCTTATTAGGCTTTCTCCACACCCCTTTAATTAAGGCGGTAACATTTGTATGAACTGGGAAAGTACTGTGGTGTCGGGATTCCAGCCCCCCAAACATAATGTCCTGTATAGACCTGGGCTCTTTTGTCTCCTCAATGCCCATAGTGGAACGCACAGCTTTCAGGAGCTTTTCTGTATCCTCCATGGGAAAGCACGGCCTACCGCTAGTTTTACCTTCTTCAGAGGGCGACAGGGAAGAGTCGCTAGAATGGCCAAATAAGGAGGAATGGATCTCTTCCTCTAAATCAGATGATAATTGCTCCTGTGCCGACTTTCTGCGCTTCATTCTAGGGTCTTTCTCCCCCCCCCCTCCCCTTTCTTGGACGGTAGGGTAGAATTGACCTTTAGATCTAACTAATTGCTGCAGACATTTATAAAAGATGGTGACTCTTCTGCCACTGTCTTATCAATACACGGCTGACACATTTTCTTCTCCCAGTCAGAAGACAGACCCACTTTACATACACACTCTCTATTTCTCCTTTTGCAGACTAAACCTAGGAAGGTGGTGTCTAAAACATCAGTACAAGTGTATCAGCATACAAAACCTAAGATAAAGCCCAGAACACTCACCCCTTTAGAGGTACCGATGCAGGAGGGACTGCAGACTCCTCGGTGAGTTTGTCCTCCTCCATGGTGCAGCAGCTGCCAGCCAGTGAACACTTTCTTGCAATAGCTTGTGCCGGAAGCCAGTAAAAGAACTCGCAGCGCTCCTCTCATAGGCGAATCCTGATGACATCGCGGCCAACGCAGCGCGCCAATCACGTGACCGGAAAGGACTTCCTCTGCACTCTCCCAGAAGCTCCTCCTCCTGGTATTGGCGTTGGTGCCTCCAATGATCCTTAGGCACCGTAAGCCCCGGCACACACCACCCCCTCTGGGGATTCGCTGTGCCTCTGCCCGTTCCCGCAGCATCCTGCCGATGCCTCTCCAAAGCTTCAGGACCGCAGGTATTGAGGGAATAGACTGCATCCATGGGAGCGCCGCCAGAGGAAAAGGACCTGAAAGTCTACTTTAACACTTGCGGCAGAGTGATCCGGCAAGCAGTTCCAGCGACGGAACTGCCTGCCGGATCCAGCCAGACGTATGCCAACGCTCTTTCACACCTGCGTTATTGTCTTCCGGCATAGAGTACCGTCGTCGGGGCTCTATGCCGGAAGAATACTGATCAGGATTTTCCTAATGCATTCTGAATGGACAGTCCGTCCTTCAGGATGCATCAGGATGTCTTCCGTTCCGGAACGGAACGTTTTTTGGCCGCAGCAAATAGCGCAGCATGCTGCGCTTTTTGCTCCGGCCAAAAATCCGGAACACTTGCCGCAAGGCCGGATCCGGAATGAATGCCCATTGAAAGGCATTGATCCGGATCCGGCCTTAAGCTAAACGTCGTTTCGGCGCATTGCCGGATGCGACGTTTAGCTTTTTCTCAATGGTTACCATGGCTGCCAGGACGCTAAAGTCCTGGCAGCCATGGTAAAGTGCAGTGGGGAGCAGCATACTTACCATCCGTGCGGCTCCCGGGGCGCTCCAGAGTGACGTCAGGGCGCCCCAAGCACATGGATCACGTGATCGCATGGACACGTCATCCATGCGCATGGGGCGCTCTAACGTCATTCTGGAGCGCCCCGGGAGCTGCACGGATGGTAAGTATGCTGCTCCCCCGCTCCCCACTACTACTATGGCAACCAGGACTTTAATAGCGTCCTGGGTGCCATAGTAACACTGAAAGCATTTTGAAGACGGATCCGTCTTCAAATGCTTTCAGTACACTTGCGTTTTTCCGGATCCGGCGTGTAATTCCGGCAAGTGGAGTACACGCCGGATCCGGACAACGCAAGTGTGAAAGAGGCCTAATGGCATTTGTAAGACTGATCAGGATCCTGATCAGTCTTAAAAATGCCCGATCAGTCAAAAATTCATTGAAATGCCAGATCCGCCTTTCCGGTGTCATCCGGCAAAACAGATCCAGCATTTTTTTTACTGATCCGGTATTTTGAATGCCGGATCCAGCACTAATACAATCCTATAGAAAAAAAAACACATTCAGGTAAGTTTTCAGTTTGTTTGGCTGGAGATAAAACCGTAGCATGCTGTGGCTTTATCTTTTGCCTGATCAGTCAAAAAGACTGAACTGAAGACATCCTGATGCATCCTTTACCATTCACACATGCCTATATGAATCAAAATAATCTTTGTTTCATTAATTTCATTCTGCGTGAAAACACAGTCTTCAGACCAAAGTAATCTATGGGAGCGACAGGCTTTATGCCAAAGGATTAGCGAGGCTGAACAGGTGCAAGAAAACTTGGGATCATTGCAAAAAATAAAAATCATCCCAATATTCTCTGGCAGGAATCCTCCCTTTCCGTTTCAGGAGACATAGCAATGAAAGGCTTGATTCACATCACATTGAGTGAACCCATTTGGCACATGGACAGGGAAATCTGGATCATACACTAAATGCAACATTGGGGCCCGTTCATCCGAAAGAGCCCAAAATAGGGCAAGTATACATTTATGCAGAGGCATCCTGCAAAAAACATATATAATTATTTTTTATACATGGGGGACATATGCTACTTGTATAGCTATACAATGGCATACAGTTGTGTTCAAAATAATAGCAGTCAGACATCACTAACCTGATCAATCACTGTTTTTGGTAGAAATGATATTTCTACATGGCAAATAATTTACTACCAGGTATAGTAGAGTAATAGAAACCCAACAGACATGACATGCATGATGCTGATTCTGTATAATTGAATCACTAATTGAAAGGAGCATGTTCAAAATAATAGCAGTGTGGAGTTCAATTAGTGAGGTCATTCATTCTTTGAAAAACAGGAGGCAATTATTGCCCTTATTTAAGGACGGAAAGCAGCAAATGCTGTACATGCTGGTTACAGTGCATTTCTCTCTGAAACTCTGAGGAAAATGGGTCGTTCCAGACATTGTTCAGAAGAACAGCGTACCTTGATTAAAAAGTTGATTGGAGAGGGGAATACATATAAAAAAGTGCAGAAAATGATACGCTGCTCAGCTAAAATGATCGCAAATGCTTTAAAATGGCAACCAAAACCTGAAAGACGTGGAAGAAAGCAAAAAACTACCATTCGAATGGATAGAAGAATAGCCAAAATGGCAAAGACTCATCTCCAGGAAGATGAAAGAAGGTGTAAAGTTCCCTGTGAGTCCTGTTACAATGAGAAGACGCCTATGTGAAGCCGAGCGATCTGCAAGAAGCCCCCGCAAAGTCCCACTGCTGAAGAAAAGACCTGTGCTGAAGAGCTTACAATCTGCCAAAGAGCACATTGACGGCCTCAAGAGACATTGTGTGGACTGATGGAAGTAGGATTGTTCTTTTTGGGTCTAGTGGCCGGAGACAGTTTGTCAGACGACCCCCAAACACTGAATTCAGCCGCAGGACACTGTGAAGACAGTGAAGCATGGTGGACAAGCATCATTATATGGGGATGTTCTCAGACTACGGCGTTGGGCCTATTTATCGCAGACCAGGGATCATGGATCAGTCTGAATCCATCAGAATACTGGAAGAGGTCATGCTGCCTTATGCTGGAGAGGAAATGCCCTTGAAATGGGTGTTCCAACAAGACAACGACCCCAAACACACCAGTAAACGGGCAACATCTCGGTTCCAGACCAACAAGATTGACGTTATGGAGCGGCCGGCCCGATCCCCGGATCTTATTCCAATAGAAAACTTGTGGGTGACATCAAAAATGTAGTTTGAGGCAAAACCAAGAAATAGAGAAGAACTGTGGGATGTGGTCCGATCATCCTGGGCGGGAGAACCTGGTCACAGGGGCAGAAGGTGGTGACGCCGAGCAGCACAGACGTCCAGCAGGTCTCAGAGACAGCGGTTACACAACTAAATATTAGTGACGGGATTCAGAGGAAAGCAAAATCTTCAAACATTTCTCCGTTTACATAGTGAATGTTTGAGTTTAAAGAAGACAAACACTGCTATTTTTTTGAACAGTCTAATATTCACTTTAAAAAAAAATAATAATTGAGGAATAACACAAATTTGATATATTTTTCTTCATGTTTTGATTTGGAATAGAATGTGTAGTGTTCCCAATGCATCTGTGTGGATGGAAATAAAAGCTATTAGAAGGAGTTTGAGCTTTATTCACTTTTTTAAAACACACTGCTATTATTTTGAACACAACTGTATATCGGACATTTCCACAGAAGTTATGTGCCAGGGAATCTGGGAAGCTCCAGTGCAATCTGAACAGAACCTGAAGGTGGCCATAACTCATTCAGCCTTTACAGAACCGCACAGTCCCTTCTCTCTGGGGCTCGCCTGATTCATAGCAGCCTGGGAGTAAAATCTTAGAAGGGTTAGACAAGAAATCAGCCTGCAGGCAGCTCCTTATAAAACATGTATTTATTATATCTCTAGCCTCAGCTGCACTGGAGATATTAGTAGCACCGTCTCTGGGAAATAACTAAGGCTATGGTGTTACTGACATCCTATCGTAACCTGATCACTGCAGTTTATTTTCACACAACAGTTTGGTCAAATGTTAAAAAAACACTACATTATTGAGTAGTAAGGTCCATTTCTCTACTAATGATCGAATAAATAAGGCTGAGTACACACAGCACCAGATGGCCAACCTGCGGCTCTCCAGCTGTAGTAAAACTACAACTCCCACCATGCCCTGCTGTTAGCTGTAGGCAGTCTTTGCATGCTGGGAGTTGTAGTGTTGCAATAGCTGGAGAGCTGCAGGTTGGCAATGCCTGGTCTAGTGTAGAGGCTGGGGGAAGCGATAAACATGTACAAAGGGCTCCATTCACTCAACAGAGACCATCAGTATGCTTTTTTTTGTTTTTCCCACCTGTATAGGAAAGGCACAGCACTTTTCTACATAGAGGGCCACTGTGCAGTAAAAAAATAAAATAATAATAAAAAATTATATTTATTTTAATATGGGATGATTAAGGCAGTGGAGTTGGAGTCTGGCTCACTGGGGAGGTCCGTCTACACACTGCCATATTTCAGAGGCTGCAAAATGCTGGAAATATACCACCACCAAAGGGCTCAGAAGCAACGTGGAAGTGATGGCAGATAGTGGGGGGTTATAATTAGTGTTGAGCGAGCTTCGGATCCGAAGTCGATTCATTCAAAACTTCGTTTTAATGCTGTACGGAGATCCGTCTCCGTAAAGCGCTAAAATGTATGGCCTCCGGTGAGGGGAAAAACGTCACGCCAGACTTCAGTAAATAACTTCCGCATTTGATTTTTAAACTTGAAAACCATTTAAAAAAAACAGGAATCCAAAGTTGTCTTCAGTACCGAAAGTGACTTTGCATCCAAGTTTTGAAATGGTTTTCAAGTTCTCATATCATTGTCCGAAGTTATTTACCGAAGTCCCGGGAGACTTCGGTGATAACGAATTTCCCTCGCCAGAGCCCATACATTTGAATAGTGCACGGAGACGGATCTTGCATCCGAAGCTCGATTCGCTCAACACTAGTTATAATGGTTCTACAGAAGTTCTGTACAGATATTAATGACCTATCAATATCAGATCGACACCCCCACCAATCTTGGGCAGCCGCTGCGCTGGAGGCTCCATAAAGTGTGTATTCCTGGCACCAGGGTAGTGAACCTCAGCTCCGTAGATTGTTTATGGCGCAGCGACTGCCCGAAACAGCTGATCGGCGGAAGTGTCATACCTGCACTGATCTGGTATTGATGACCTATCCGGACTATGGTTTAATATCTGTAGCCCAGAGAACCCCTTTAACTTAATGTATTTGCGCATAGACCTTGTAAAATTTGGCACATATAGCTTTAAAAAGAATCCACTGCACCAAGCTCGTCGGTGGAGCAGTATAGAAGGAAAAGATGTAGCCCAAGATGCAACATTTTGTGCCGTGCTCAAAATTTATCAACCAGTATTAGCCACTGTGATAAACTTGACGAAGCTCTAGTCTGCCTCAGTGGTGCAGACGGGATTAGTAAGTCTGCCCCTTGAATGTATAGTCTGTGTGTAGTCGCAGCTGTCCAGGAATATAGTACAGTCACCAAGCTGGTTATGGCCAGCGATGAAGAGGCCTCTCTTAGATCAGCATTAGAGATGAGCGAGTTTCAGATTTTGAAATTCGTTCACGCTTCGTTTGGTAGTAAAAGCAGAATTGCGTTATGGATTCCGATACCACGGACCATAACGCAATTCTATGACATACTGCCTTTAGAGGAATTCCGTTATTCATTCCGTCATAATAGAAGTCTATGGCCTGCATAACGGATCCTTCCCGTTTGTTATGCAGGAGAGGTCCTCCTCTCCTCTAAAGGCATTCTGTTAAGCATTCCGTCATAGAATTGCGTTACGGTTCGTGGTAACGGAATCCATAATGCAATTCTGGTTTTACCACCAAACGAAGCGCGAACGAATTTAAAAATATGAAATTCACTTATCTCTAATCAGCATCTGCAGCATTGAGTGTGTGGTACGGCACTTTCTCCCGTGGCAGGGTTGAAGGTTTGGTCACAGCGGCTACTTCTGGCATTTGGCGGCCTGGCTACGTCGATGTTCTTGTAAACAACGTGTGGTACAGAAGGAGAATTCCAGATAGTCAAATGGTATTCTTCCTAAGAGTGACTCCCCGCATTGCCAGCAGCGCCTGGAACACAAAACAAAGCAAAATGCCAGACTGAAGCTCCACTACGGAGTTAATATTTTTTTAAAGGGGATGTCTACTTTCTGCTAAGCAATAATATGCCATAAACTGACGTGTACTTCTTCCCAGTGATAGTCCCCCAACTGCCCATGGTTTGCGTGTGTAAAGAGTGGACACTAAACGCAGCATCCACAGAACTTAAGGAGGGGTAAGGATTTTTCACGCAAGCACAAACCAGTTTATGGCATCTGAGTTTTCATCAGAAAGTGGAGAACTCCTTTAAAAAGTTGAGTAACGTAAAGGGATTTTGTCACCAAAAATGTTATCTGCCAGTTAAAACCAGATAGCAATACATAGTGTTTTTTTTTCTCTTTCCTGAACATAATAATGGGGGCGGCCATCTTGCCTGCGCTGTTCTTAACAGTATTTAGAAAGCATTACCAGATGGGCCATAGACACAATGGTCTAGAGCCGAGCTGACCCTATTGACTTCTATAGGAGAGTTTTCTATGCTCTGTGCAGAGGTCATTGTACCAGGAAAGAATAGATGGGCTCTGACAATCATCTATTGTGAATGGTGGATCCTGTCTTACCTATACACAGAGGTAATACCATCACAGGCAGGATTACAATAATAAGGAGATAACTGCGGTAAAATGATCTGTACAGACCAAGAAGTGGCCCTTAGTGTCTCATACAGACCGAGTTAAAGGGGTTCTGCAGTTTGTTTAAACTGATGATCTATCCTCTGGATAGATCATCAGCATCTGATCGGCGGGGGTCCGACTGTTTACCGCAGGCCTAGTGACGTCACGACTAGTTTCAACTGGCCTGGGCGGGGCTAAGCTCCATTCAAGTGAACAGAGTTTAGCCGCGCCCAGGCCAGTGATACTAGTCGTGACGTCACTGGGCCTGCGGTAAACAGTGAGAACGCCGCGAAGCTCCTGGAGCGCCGCTGCGTTCTCAAACAGCTGATCGGCAGGGGTCCCAGGTATCGGACCCCCGCCGGTCAGAGGATAGATCATCAGTTTGAACAAACTGCAGAACCCCTTTAAGTTTTTGCAATTTTCTCCATTCGTTTGGCTGCATTCTGAATTCTGCTGGGTGCCCTTGGCAGACAGCGATTTATCTCCACCCTGCTGCCAGCCATGTGCCCTAACAGTTTAGTTACCATCTGAGCTCCCACAATGCATTTGTCTCTGGTAAGAGGGAAACGGGAAAGTGTGAATTTAGGTTTAGCCAGGAATAGAGAAGTAAAGCAAAGCTACATGCATACTCCACTCCCCCTTTAAAAGGAATCACCACAAGGACAGACTCCTTTAACTTAGGGCTTACAAGATGCCGTGTATGTGGTCTTGTTCGTTCAACCAGGACGCTCAAGTAACACGCACTTTGGCGTGCAGAACATTACCTGATGTTAGTCACAGCCATATCTTTGTTGCTGTTGAGCTGAGCGGCCAGTCTGCGCTCCGCTGCGATCGCTCTCTGCAGGGATAGAACAGAAAATTATACAGATTTCGTGGGGTAACAGAGAATCCATGTTTGCTTTCTTCAAACTGATCACCAATGCCTTTAGGAACGGTGTCGAACTCATGGTCTTCTGAACCCTACAAGACCGTGTGGTTCATCTGCATGTTCCCTGGGTTCTCCTCTCTTCGTATCCCAGTGTTTTAGTGTCCCCCTCCCATAGTCATCCCCCTTGTGGCTCCTAATAAATGCACTCTGTAGATGTACACCGCAATGGTAACAGTGCAGTGATGTCACGGACAAAAAAGATCATGGCAGGGCAGTACCTAGATAATTCCTATCACATTGGTGGCATACCGCTAGCTCCTGAAATGAGCGGAGAGCAGCAGCCATTCATTTCTATGACTCTAAAAATAGCAGAGTGCCGGCTTGGCCATCTCCGTCAGTCCCATGGAAGTGAAAGGAACGGTGGCCGCACTTTGGCAGAACGCTCTCAATGAATTTGTATGGGACTTCTGAAAAGAGCAGAGCGCACTCGTTTGGCTATTTTGAGATATCCCATAGAAATTAAAGGAGAGCACGCCGCGCATGCGCTTTTGGCGGCCCGTTCTGGAGACAGGTGCGGGTCCCATCTCTGTGAATCTGAGACCAGCACCTATCCTACATGGGTGGCATATCCTGACGATATGCCACCAATGTCTCAGATGAGACAACCCCTTTAAGCTTTTATCATACCTGAATATCTGCAGTTTTGATTTTGGTTATCTTTGAGACAACTGAAATTAGCTGAATCATACACATTATCTTAGCAGGTAAAGCAATGATTTCCAACCCGATTACCATCAAAATAGGATTTTTTGTGCTTACCAGTAAAATCCTTTTTTTGCTGAGTTCATTGGGGGACAAAGAAGACCATGGGTATAGCAGCTGCTGCCTCTAGGAGGCGACACTAAGCAAAAAAAGTGTTAGCTCTTCCTCTCAGCTATACCCCTCCTGCAGACACTGAGCTCATCAGTTTGTACAAAAGCAGTAGGAGCAGCCAAGAGAAGCCAGAGATGGGTCATCATCAAGAACCAGAAGGACCCATCTAGGAGAACCAGCAATGTACATACAGGGTGGGAGCTGTGTCCCCCAATGAACTCCACGAGAAAAGGATTTTACAGGTAAGCACAAAAAAAATCCTATTTTCTCGCTCATATCATTGGGGGACACAGAAGACCATGGGACGTTAAAGAGCAGTACCATGGGGAGGGAACAATAACAGAAGGAATCCAAGGCCGGTCATAAGGCCCCGCACAGAAATGGGGGAAAAGACACATCAGAAACCCAGAAAAGGGACAGGAAGACCCTAAGCTAAAACTCATCAGCTCAGTGTCTGCAGGAGGGGTATAGCTGAGAGGAGGAGCTAACTTATTTTTTTTGCTTAGTGTCGCCTCCTAGTGGCAGCAGCTATACCCATGGTCTTACGTGTCCCCCAATGATAAGAATGAGAAAAATGTTTCCCCTCCTGCTTCCATGAAGCTTGGTGTAGGGATGGGTATGGAAGCCTATACAGGTTTACTGCTTTGCAGCTGAAGTCAGTTTGCCTTCCCTACTGTGTTTTGGGGTCTCCTGCTCAGGACTTAAAGGGGTATTCTGGTTTTGCGATACTGATGACCTATCCTCCTGATCAGCTGTTTAAAGGGACTGTAATGCTAGTGCAAGAGCTGCATCCTCTTCAATGTTACCTGCTCGCCATCTAACATGAAGTGGCGGTGCAGGGTCATTGCAGCTTCATTTGAATTGGAGGAACATCTGTAATTACCCTGCACCGCCACTACAAGTTAACATTGAAGAGGACGCAGCTCTCGCACAAGCTCCGCAGGCCCTTCAAACAGATGGTCAGCGAGGGTGCCAAGAGTCAGACCTTCACCAATCTGATATGCTATGCTAAGGATAGGGCATCAATATCACAAAACCAGAATACCCCTTTAAGGGATCCCAGGGTACCCTGGCTGGGAAACACTGGTGTACGGTAAGGGCACCTTACAGACAGACTTCACCTTCTCACGGTCATTCAGAGCTGCAAATCTATTCTTCTCAGCCTCCTCGGCCTCCTTTCTCAGCCGCTCTTCTTTGTCTTCTTTCTCCTTCTGCTTCCTCTGTGCCCTCTGGACGCGCTTCTTCTCTGCCTTGCGCGCCTCCACCACCTCTGATATCGGTTCAGGTATCTAAAGACAGGATGAGAGGCCGATCAGTGTCCAGTATTGAGTTTTGTAGCAAAGCATGCGATGAAGTAAAGATAATGGAGATCAAAAGGGAGTCTTCCCCTTTGGAACAACTGTGTCCAGAACAGTGTCCATTCAGAACTTACGGTCGCGGTGGTGATATTAACCTCTTCAGGACAGGTCTATTTCAGCCTTTAAAGGGGCATTTTCCATCTGGACATTTATGGCATATCCACAGGATACATCATGAATACCTATTATGTGTGGGTTTCACCTCTGGGACTGCATCTATCTTACGAACAGAACTATGTTTTTTTTTTATTTCATTTATTAAACCTTTTTTAACTTTATTTTTTACTATTTTTAAGGCTATTTTATTCAATTTTTTTGGCACCATTAAAAGTATTCCAGGGCTTTATTGTCTTTTATTGTTACACAGATCCCTTTGGAAGATCTAGGGGCCTTTGTTAACCCCACAGCCATGATATCACATCGGTGTATCATGAGGTGCCAATAGGCTGGCAGAGAGCCCACTTCCCTCTGTCCAACATCCTAGATGCTGCAGTCGATATTGACTGCAGCATCTATATGGTTAAACAGCCGGGATGCAGAAGCTGCACACACCTGAGACTTGCTGTAGTTGTATTTTTCAGGGTTCTCCTCTCTGTACTTGCGGAAGCTATTCCGGGTACGCTTGTCAGCAGACAGAGAATATGGAGTCTTGGCAGCAGAGTCCCTGAAAGAGATTAATACTTATGAAAACTTTCAATAAAACAAATGAAAATACAAAAGTACAGGTCTAGAAGATAATAATAGCCACCACACCTGAGCGCAGGGTCCCAACCAGCAGCCATTAGCAGGCACGCAATCTCCCCCTGTCCTGCAGCTGCAGCCACATGGAGCAGAGTGTGCTCCTCTACAGGCAGACGTTCATTCACAAGCTTCTGCACAACCTCAGGGGTGGAAAGTCTGGGAATAGAGGAGTCTTCAGAGGAACCAGGAAGAAGATCCTGCAAGATCTGCTTAGCGGTCTCAGTATCGCCAGTCTTGCAGCATGTGAATAGGACATTACGGATCCTGCTTTGTTCGTCACCTTAGCGGCATAATAAAATGTAAGCAGTAATTTACAGTATTCATCGTGTGGACAGCGACTATAGCACAAGCTTTACTAATAGATTCCTCAACCCGGGCATGCTCAACCTGTGGCCCTCCAGCTGTTGCAAAACTACAACTCCCATCATGCCCTGCTGTAGGCTGATAGCTGTAAGATGTCCGGGCATGCTGGGAGTTGTAGTTTTACAACAGCTGGAGGGCCGCAGGTTGGGCATCCCTGCCTTAACCCCTTCACTACCGAGCCACTCTTCACGTTAAATCCCAGGCCGATTTTTGCAAATCTGACATGCGTCACTTTATGTGCTAATAACTTTGGAACGCTTTTATTTATCCAAGCCGTTCTGAGACTGTTTTCTCGTGACACATTGTACTTCAGGACAGTGGTAAATTTGAGTTGATATATTTCACCTTTATTTATAAAAGAAACCAAAATTTACCAAAAACTTTGAGATTTGAATTTCTCTACTTTTAAGACAGATAGTAATACCTCATAAAATAGTTATCAGTGAACACTCCCCATATGTCTGCTTTATTTTGGCATCATTTTGTAAATGTAATTTTATTTCTGTAGGACGTTAGAAGGCTTAGAATTTTAGAAGCAATTTTTTAAATTTTCAAGCAAAAACCCTCCCAGGCTGTGAGCTGCGATTGGCCAGAAGGAGACGCCCACAGGACAAGGGCAGACACCGCCTACTATACCTTACAGAGGGAAGATACCGGAGGGCATAACGGGAGAACGGAGTGGCACAGTGCAGCGAGATCCCCGGGCGCCGCTCTACATGTCTGTATTCTTGGTTCACATTGTTTTTACAGGTGAAAGGTCCTCTTTAATGAGCTGGTTTTCGGGTGCCATTGGTTTTCATTTTTTGAGTGATTGTCTTATGTAGGGGTTCATTTTTTGCGGGATGAGGTGACGTTTCCATTGGTACCATTTTGGGATACATACGCCTTTTTGATCGCTTGGTATTACACTTTTTGTGAGGCAAGGTGGCCAGAAAATCGCTGTTTTGGCAAGTTTTTTTTTTTACGGCGTTCACCTGACAGTGTGGATCATGTGATTTTTTTTATATAGAGCCTGTCGATTACCCAACATGCCTACTTTTCTTTTTTTACCTATTTACAATTTTCTAAAATAAATTCTGGGAAAATTACTTTTTTTTAAATAGTTTTTTTTACTTGAAACTTTAAATTTTTTTATCGTGTAAAACTTTATTTATTTATTTTTTACTTTATTTTTTGGCCCACTCTGGGACTTCAACTTTTGGGGGGTCTGATCCCCTGTACAATGCATTACAAAACTTCTGTATTGTAAATGCATTGGCTGTAAGTGTATTACACAGGGATGGCAGCCACGATGCCCAAGGAAGGCATCGGGCTGCAGTCCAAGCCATCGGGTCCCCATCACAGCAGCGCGGGGACCCGATGGAAGCTCACTCCCTTCCCTATACATCACATGTGCCGCACTCAGCACTGACTGCGGCACATCTACGGTTAATGCACCGGCATCAGTGTTTTCAACTATGCCGGCGCACACAGCAGGGGTCCGGCTATCACTGACTGCTGGAACCCTGCAGTTGATCGGGCGGACGCAGCTCCTGCACCCGCCCGATTAGCGCACCATATTACTACGGCGCCGGTATTTTAAACACAGTAGCCAGGATTTTTATATTGCTGGCCTATTCTCAGGATATAAATATCTGATTCGGGTCCACCACCCACACTGATTGGCTGTTCTGGGAGTAGCTCCATCCATTATGTAATGAGCACAGCTGGTTACTGCAGCATTAATTTCAATTGAAGGAGCGCTGTAGCAACCAGCTCTGTCCACCACACAATGGCTGATGCAGTGTCGTTCCAGCAAGTACTTCTGTTACTCTGGAACAGCTAATCGGCAGGGGTGTGGGGTGTCGAACCCCCCACCGATCATATATTGATGGCTTATTCTAGGGACAGGCCATCGGTATGAAAATACTAGACAACCCTTTAAAGGGGAACACCCTCTCTAAAGCAGGATGCTCTGGCGATCAGCTTATTGCTGGGGCTCTGGTAGCTGAACCCCAATCAGCTATTATCACCAGGAAAGGCTATGGGGAGCCACATGTTTCTCCTGCAGTGGGGACGATGTGGTGAAGCCGAGAAACTGTGGGGTGGTAGATGCTCATTGCAGCTCATGCTTTTTCAGACGCTGAACCAGCAGGAAATGTTTGATCATGTGAAGTCGGTCAAATTCTGGATGAGATAAATATATGTGTATGTACCTCTAAAGAAGTATTCCCATCTTATAAAGTGATGAGGCAAGACTAGCATATGCCATCTCTTTATGATCAGTGGGGGTCTGACCACAGGGCTAGTTTAGCGCCGTTTCTCCTCTGTTTTTCACTGCACAACAGCATCCACTGGTACTGTTGTTCAGTGAACATTTACAGGGTTAATCATTGCTGTGGCCCCTTCATTCTCAGAATTGGTGGGGGGTCCCAGAGGTCTCACCCCCACTGGTCATAACATGATGGCAAATCCTAGAGATAAGCCAGACTAGTGTCGGTGCTTTACCTTCCAGGGCAGATGCAGGATGAAGTGTACGTCTCTCGATCTCCTCTGTTGTAGAACCTTCATCCACATGGTCGTGTGCAGTTCTCAGAGATGTCACACTGGGCCCGGTCGTGCCTTTATCTGGAACAGGCCCTATCATTTGTAAGACCCATAAAACATTCGATTAATTCACATAGTAAGTATAAGGCAGGTAGACTTGGAGAAATTCCACACAAATTTCTGTGCGTTTCTGCCCCAAATCCGCATCAAAGTCCTCACGCGTCGTGGTATTTGGCGCGGTTTTGCTGCAGAAATCAGCTTTCCATTGAAAGGGGTGAAATATGCACCAGAAACCGCACAAACAGTTGACGTCAAAATCTGCCCGGCAGGTCAATTTCGAGTTGGAATGAAAAAGCAATGGGGCACGTTTATTAAGGCCGGTCTTAATAAAGCCCCTGCACCGGCGGAGGATCCGCTGAAGTTTTGACGAGGCGCCGGCCTCCCCATGGCTTCCGCGTATCCAGCGCTAGTCTAAATGTAAGACGGCTTCCGAGCCAGAAGAAGCATCAAGGTTATAATATACAAAACGTACTCGTTCCTTCCTGCTTTTTTTTCTTTTTTCGTTTCCTCTTTGGCTGCACTTCATATTCCCTAAGGTCCAGTGTGCTGATTGTCAGCTCTTCTTCCACATATTCTACAGGGTCAGGGACCTCCTCTTCAGACACATCAGCCGCATCTGATAAAAACGCAGAGAATCACAATCTGCGAGTATATTCCACATATAGGACGGTATGTTCTGTACTACAAGTGCCAGGAAAGATCCTCAATGGTATAATGCAGAGTTTCTGCTGGGAAAGCTGGGTGACAACTTATGCCGTCACTATTACATCTCCCCTATGGGTTGTCACCCAGCTTTCCCAGACTCCTGAGTAACTGGTTTGGCCATGCTAAATCCCCACAAAAAGTTATCACAGAACCATTATTTTGCCATATACCCCCCAGATATTTCATTTAAAAGTGGATTTTTAGAATATCTTTACCAGTCGTCTCTTCCTGCGCTTCCGTCCGTCCAGATCTTCTGGGTCTTACACTTCTCTCTCGTGTCCTACTGACTAGTGATGAGGGGGTGTCCTTCTCTGTGGTGAACGTAACAAAACAGAAAACCCTTTAATATTCAGATTATGTCTTACAAAAATACATATGCCCCAAGATGTACTGTACACTGACACATCTGCCCCCCATCCAGCAAAAATGCTAAACTAACTGGGGGAGGGTGTTTGGTTTTTTTCTACTTCAGATTACTGCACAGAAACAGCATTAACTGCTGGGAGATTTCAGTTGTAAAGGCTGCAGAATAGTGAGTGCAGCTCTGGAATATAATACAGGATGTAACTCAGGATCAGTACAGGATAAGTAATGTAATGTATGTACACAGTGACTGCACCAGCAGAATAGGGAGTGCAGCTCTGGCGTATAATACAGGATGTAACTCAGGATCAGTGCAGGATAAGTAATGTATGTACACAGTGACTGCACCAGCAGAATAGTGAGTGCAGCTATGGAGTATAATACTGGATGGAACTCAGGATCAGTACAGGATAAGTAATGTATGTACACAGTGACTGCACCAGCAGAATAGTGAGCACAGCTCTGAAGTATAAGTGTGGGAAACCTTCTCTAATATAAAGTGCTTGTCCACATCTAAAAACTAGTAGAGCCTCCTTACCACAGAGCTGCAGCTTGAAGAGATGAGTGTGCACTCGATGGACCTCCCTGAAGGTGGCTCGTCTTGTGCAGAAAGGAATCCCAAAAACCCTTGGATCTTTCCTCGTTATGGGGGAATTACGTCCCAAGAAAAGGGTTTTATCAGAACGAGGGGCCCGAAGGAAGATCCCTTGAGCTTCTTCAATGTGCTCTGCCCAGCTCTGTAACAACTGGTGGATGTCCTGGAAGTAACCGTAATATTAATACGTCACACGCAGTCCTGTAATGAATGCAGCAGTAATACGCCGTAGACATCTCACCGCCATCATAGCAGTCTGGTTGTATCTCCTCAGGGCAGCTCCTGCAGACTTAGCCATGTGACCGCAGTTCTTGGCATCATGGACGGATTGTGCGCTCCCCCTTTTGGCTCTCACTGTGTACCGATGAAAGGTCTTGTGCTTTACCACCTCCTTTCTGTAGAAACGAAGCAGCGCGGTACAGAAGAGAAGAGCGAGTAGGACAAGCGGACCCACACAATGTCTTCGTAACCTAGCAGCTTTTAATATAAATCATTGTGACTATATGAAACTTGTTATATATCTAATCGGGATCGTGGCATCTTCCTCGCCTTCCTGCAGGTGCCCGTTGCCTGCCTGTAAATGTTCACAAACCTCCTTAGTCCCAAAAATGAATGTAATGTAATACAGAATAAAGGGGGAGGAGGGGGATGTAGCTGCAGTTGTCCTCTGTGGGTAGGGGGGGGGGGGAGCATTATCATTACCCAAGAGAGATAATACACATTGGCAAAAGGACGGAAAAAGACCCCAAAACACAGGTTACACCTGCACCAGATCTACTAATGAAGTTTAGGCTATGGGCCAGATACCACTTTTCCACTAACTTTGCATGGAAATTGGCTCAACATCTAATTCTAGATAAAATGGCGACTAACAGCAAAAAAAGTAAAATAATAAAATCACCCCTTATACACAGCTCCGGCAAAATGACCTCCACCAGCCATGAGAATCACCACCACCGGCTGCTCCTGCAGACGCCTCACACAATCCAGCAGGTGCTCTGGTGTCACCTCCATGTCCTAGAGAGGAAACAGTCATGTTGTAGTGACGGTGTCTTACTGCTGGTTATATGGGGCAGATATAATTCTCTTACCTTAGCAATCCCCAGCACACAGCGATAGACAGACAGAAACTGCTTCTCTCCATTCCTAAACAGGAGACTCTGGGCCCGGCTGGACTGAGCAGTGACAGTTGCAGAATCATTACTGGGCTCTGAGGCCGTCTCTGACTCCACCTCATCCGAGCTCTCAGAGTCTGAACCAGAAATGCTGGATACATCCCCTGGAAGAGATTGAAAAGATTTGTCAAGGTGGGGAGTGGGGGAAACTCCCCACCATACAATGCGGACCCGGATTTTAAAGCAACTAGGCCTGCGGCTGGGATAAGGGAGCAGGACACCTCCTATTGCTTCCCTAACCCTCACCCTGACTCTTATCCGTATAAGCGGACCTGGGTGTTAGGACGGCTCATACCCAGGAACCTAGGACCCTGAGTCGCCCTGATAATCCCTCATAATAGAGAAAGGGCTGAGACGACCTGTTCATCCCAGACACTGATCACCCGGCCTAGATGCAGGGAAAAAGTTGAGACTGTATACAGCAACTGGTATCGGCAGGTAAGCGCACAAAACCACACACTTACCTGCCGCAGCCACCACAACTGACTGGAACCCGTGCATAAGTACTGGTGCCCACACACCGTACCAACAACCACACCCAGGTATCCAACACACCAGTTACTGCCTGGACCCCATGCAAACAGGATGCACGGCGGCCCCAGGCAGAGCTGCATACAGACTAGTAGTTCCCCCTCTGGGGAACTCCTTAGTCGTCTGGGTCTTCTCCCTCAACAGGAGCTGCAACCGGGCCTTATTCCTGCAGCCTAAGAAGACCCCAATGGTCCCTCTGCCCTGTATGAGGAGACCAGTATTGTAAACAGCACATGGTAGTTTGTGGCTCCGTTACAGATTTTGCATTGATCTTGAAGTTACATTTCAACCTCTCCTCCATTCTTCTTCCTCAATCTCTTCACCTCCACGTCTTGGCATTTCTCTCTTTTTCACATTCTGCCCCATTCACCTGCCCATGCTTTATTCCCCAACCTTTCACCTGCCCGGGTCTTGTCCTGGAAGTCCTCTTCACTTAACACCGTTGCTCCTTTAATTCTCCTTTTCAGGTTAAACCGATGCCAGTCCAAGGTGTAATGTTCTTTCTTTAACACAGAGATCAAAGTTCAGTAAGCCAATGTACAATAGTCATAACCTACCTCTGTGTTGTAGGTGTCACAGCCCAGGATCCAGGGTGTAAAATTACCTGTTCCTCCCTGGTGTCAAATGCACACTGACACGCCGAGCAGGTCATACGATCAGAAATCTCCAGGATAATTGGGGCTTTTGTTTCTCTGTCACTTACTTCTAAAGGAGAAAAAAAATAAAAAATTAACCCTGCATCAATCTCAGGCTTTAACAAACCTCTGAACTCAGGCTTCTGACCATCAAGTCATTCCCTTCCAATCACTAGAACAAGAAGGACCCGGTGCCTTGGCAAACGACATGTCCTTAGCTTTTTAGCTCTAAATATACAAAAGAATCTGCTAATTGTGCGATAGATTTTTAATCTTGTTGTGGGTTAGAATTTTTTATTATAAAATTGCCTGGAAACTATCATCAAGCCTCTGTTGGTGGATCCATTATTCTTATTATGGTCCCTATTTACTACCTTCAAGATGTTTTTTTCCCCATTAATATCTTAAAGCAGTTGGAAGATCAGGAGAACTCTTCCTCAAAAGAAAATCGCTTCCACCCAGCACAGCAGTAGCTACACCTTGCAAGGGCTCTCTAATAGAGAACTAAACCAGAGTCAATATTCTAGTTGTTAAAGGTTTTATACCTGGAAGCTTCACTTTATCTTCTGAGAAATCTTCTTTTCCATTGGCGTTATTATTGAGGGAAAGGCCTGACAGCTGCGGGCTTGATGGATTCAGATCAAACAAACTGATCGCTTTAACTCCTGGAGACCTGAGAAGAAAAAAACAACACAGAACATTAGAGATATTAGGTGGAAATGTCGCACCCAGTGCCAGGCAGCTGCTGCAAAAGCAAATAACAGGATGTGTTAACGTAGAGAACACACACACACACCGCCTAATATTGTGCAGGCCCCAAAACAGCTCTGACCCATCATGGCATGGACTCTACAAGACCTCTAAAGGGGCCCTGTGGTATCTGGCAGCAGATCATGTAAGTTGCTCCGTGCGGCCTCCATGGATCAGATCGGTTTTCCAGCGGATGGAGGATTGTGATCTAGGAATCTGAAGACAAGTCATCACCTTCATATCTTTGTCATGTTCCTCATTCCTGGGCAGTATTTGGAGTGTGTCCTGCTGAAAGAGAGCACCGCCATTAGGGGGCACTGCTGCCGTGAAGGGGGGTACTTGTCTGTACAATGGTTAGGTAGGTGGTACGGGTCACATCCACATGATGCCAGGACACAAGGTTTCCAGCAGAGCATTGCCCAGAACATCACACTGCCTCCACCAGCTTTTCTTCTTCCCATAGTGCACCTGGTGCAATCTTTTTTTGCAGGTAAGTGATGCACATACACACCCGGCTATCCACATGATATAACCTCATTGATCAGACCAGACCACCTTCCCCAGGTAAGTGGCGCACATACATCTGGACATCTATCGGACGCCTTCTTCCCATAGAGTACCTGGTGCCATCTCCTCCCCAAGTAAGTTGTCCACATGCACGCGGCTCTACACATTATGTAACCTGATTCATCAGACAATGCTGCCTTCATTCTCCTGGTGAAACTGGTGCCATCTCTTTGTGACGCACACACACCCGGCCGTCCACGTGATGTAACCTGATTCATCAGACCAGGCCGCCTTCATTCTCCTGGTGAAACTGGTGCCATCTCTTTGTGACGCGCACACACCCGGCCGTCCACGTGATGTAACCTGATTCATCAGACCAGGCCGCCTTCTCCTTTTGCTCCAGTTCTGATGCCTCCATCACTATAGGCACTTTCGGGAGTGGACAGAGGTCAGCATGGCTGCTCTGACCGGTCTGTGGCTACGCAGCCCCATACACAAGTTGCTTTGTCCCATGTGTCCTGACACCTTTCCATCATCGTCAGCAGGAACGTTGTCAGTAATATGCTCTACAGTAGCAGACCTGACCTGACGTATCTGGGCACCACCGGGACCCCAGAGATTTATCCTTACGGCCACATTGGTGTGGCTAACTGGATCATAGGAGTGGTTGTCCCTCCAGCATGGCAGGATCATAGGACTTGTGTCTTTTTAACCATATTATATTAGAAGTATTTTAGGGACTACATTCTCATCATTTAACGAGAATCCTTAGGAATATTCCACATGTTGCCATAGAAATATCCATTGAATGCTCTTGCAGGACAACATATGGCATCAGCTCTGCCTCCCAGAACAGCCAGGGTAGTCTACTGAGCTGTACTGCCTACTGAACTACAATTCCCAGCATCCCCCCCTCATTCCTCGCCTAAGCAGGGACTTCTGGAACTTGTAGTGCCACCATAAGTACAAGCCTCCCGCCTGCTGGTGAAGAGGCAGCCACAGCCCGATACCACAAGACGAACCATAACGAGAAGGAGCTCTCACCCCTCCATGCCGCTCACATGTGACCCAGCTGTCACACTCACTTCTCTTCCTCGTCTGACGTCACTTCCGCCCCTCCGCTCAGCAGCACGTCACTTCCGCCCCTCCGCTCAGTAGCGTTACATTAGCCTACTTCGTGACATTTCCCTACCTCCTGACTTCCCGTCGCACTGCTAATGACGGTACGGCAAGCCCATCTCTCACGCTGAGCCAAAACAAACCTCGCACACGCCCACCCTCTTTCCTATTGGCTAGGGATCAGCGAGCTCGCGCTGTGATTGGCTACTAGAACTCCCAGGGCTGTAATAGCCCCCCACCTGTGATTGGCTGGTAGTCCTGTCAGATATTTCGAGTGACAGGCTGGGCCAGACGGCTGTGCCATAGAAGCGGCCAGGGAGCTGGGGCGAGAGCCCACCTAACAGGTAATGAGGGTGACGTGACCTGGGGTGTAAAGGGGCAACAGGTGGGTGAGGGGCCGGCCTGAGCAGTGACATGTCTTATTTATAATGTATCCCAATGCATGTGACAGTATAGGGGGCTAGTGGGGGCAGGGGGTCTGTATGGGGCTTGTCTATATGATTAGGAGTCATATTACACTTGTATTACGCTATATAACTCTATACTATCATATATTTCTGTATAGCGCCATCCTATAACGCGTACACCGCTGCCGCCGCCCCCTGACCCACCCTGTATGATATGTAGTATAACGACATTTTTACTACATAAAACCGGTCATACGCTCGCATATATCGTGGCATTTTGCAACAGCCAGGCCACGCCCCTTTAAGGAAAACCGTACGTCCATCAGACGTGTCAGGAAGCTGCGCCGCGTGTTAATAAATCCGACCCACTTGCGCCATTTTTGTATCCAGTGTCACTACGCGGCCGCGGTGCAATGTCTGTGCCTATAGAGAGCGGTCCTGCCATCAACCTTTCTTGTGTCCGCAGGATCAACCCCATTAAACCAGCCAGGGCTGACCCTTCTCATTAAAGACTTAACATTTTCTTTTAATATTTTATTTTAAATATGCAAATTTGGGCTTAAGTGCACCGAGGGGGCGGGTCCTAGACACCGGGTGCACCCTGTGCCTCCTCTCTGCTTCCCTGGACGTTCCTTCTTCCGCTTGATTTACAGGGCCTGGCATCCAGGCGAAGAAAGGATTGTCCAGAGCCGAGGAGCTATGGTGCACCCAGAGCCTAGGGGCCACCCCTTGGTGCACTTAACACCTAATTTGCATTATTATTATTTTTTTTTTTAATCCTTATTTCTCCTAAATGCAGCAACGAATTGCGGGAAGAAAGAAATTCTGGCCGTTTGAATGGGGTTGATCCTGATGCCCGATGCCCTTTAATATTGAGGGTGTGAATACTTTTGCAATGTGCTCGCTCTGACAACAAATACTATGTCCGTGACCTTGCGTCTGTTTCTACCTACATCTACACAAGCAGTGAGCGTTTCGATTATTTCATCACCATGGACAGCGGAGGAGTATAAATTATATATGTCCTAGATGCATGAATTGCACTGTAATAAATATCTGTCCGGGGGGGGGGGTGTGTACACGGGGTTATTACGCTCCAGTGTAGCCTGTAATCACTGTGGATATAATCTCTCACTAATTACATATCTGCTTAAAGGAATTGTCCATTCTTATGTAAATGACTCCTAACTGCTGTATAATTAGAAGCTTAACAACTTTCTAATATATGTTGCGTTTTAATTCCTTATCACTTTTGCTTGCTGTCAGTGAATGGCAGCAGTCTTAATAACATGCGGGTGCTAGAAGCCTGGTCAGTTCTGCTCTCAAAGTCTGTTACAATGTATCAGGGTAGATACAGGGTTGGAAGGGTCTGGGCTACACCTGATACATACGGTCCATAAGGGGGCGCTCCCCTTCACTTGATTTTGTCACTTTACAAATATCCCTATGGATTTTATGATCGGTGTGCGCGGTGATAATGGAGCGTAGGATACCAGAGAAGGGGACATGCACGTGACCTGTATATGTAGCGTGTGCCCGCGGTCACTGCTGTGTGTCGCATGTCTCCAGGGACGAGGACGCTATCGCACGTATGTCTGCTCTTCTTATAACGCTCATGCACTATAATAAGCGGAATAAAGGTCAGTGGCCCTTTAAGACGTTGCTGGAAATACTTGACATGAGCCAAGTGCAAATACCATGACTCAGACGCGGTTACATATTAGTTTCAGTTTCCCTGCGTGCAGCCCTGATGTCTCATCAGCCGTGAGCGAGGAGAAAAGACACAAGTAAGGACCCCGGGGGCCACACAGAGGATGTCTGCAGATATCCCATCCAAAGGTGGGTGAGTAGGAGCAGCGAACACTACAGGCTACATATTATATGTGAGGAAGAGGTCGTATCTACATAACATAGGGGGTCATCCACCAAACTGCACGATATAAGGCTCATGAACAGTCACTGTCACTTCAAATTACTGACAGCACCCCTTAACCAGGAGGCAGCATTATAGTAGTTATATTATTGTGCATAGGAGGCAGTATTATAGTAGTTATATTCTTGTACATAGGAGCAGTATTATAGTAGGTATATTCCTGTACATAGTAGCAGTATTATAGTAGTTATATTCTTGTACATAGGAGCAGTATTATAGTAGTTATATTCTTGTATATAGGAGGCAGTATTATAGTAGTTATATTCTTGTACATAGGAGGCAGTATTATAGTAGTTATGTTCTTGTATATAGGAGGCAGTATTATAGTAGTTATATTCTTGTACATAGGAGGCAGTATTATAGTAGTTATATTTCTGTACATAGTAGCAGTATTATAGTAGTTATATTCTTGTACATAGGAGCAGTATTTTTCACAGGTTAAGGACTCATGCACACAACCGTATGCCCTCCGAGACATATGATCCGTGAGCGGGCTATATGTCCCGGAGTGGCATACATCGTGCGCACAGCATCATAGGTTACTATGATACTGTGTGCATCGGGCCACCTGCGGGACTACTGTCCTGCATTCATTTGATCATATAAGTGCAGGACAATAGTCCTGCGTGCAGCCCGATGCGCACAGTATCATAGTAACCTATGATGCTGTGCGCACAATGTATGCCGCTCCAGGACATATGGCCCGCTCACGGATCGTATATATTTTAGAGGCCATACGTCGTGTACATGAGCCAGCCCTAAGGGGAAGGGAAAACACCAAATACACCCCACAACAAATAGACAACAATCTAGGCCTCAATAGCTAAGGAAGAGGGATGGTGACCTCCTAGAAATCCCTAGGCCTTTCCCTAACTCCTGCCAGTATCAGCAGATCCTGATGGTGGAAATATTCTCACACCAGATACCTAAAGCCCTGCTAAAACTCACGAGCCCTACGATAGGTAGCAGGGGATGAGACAGCTGGTTCCTTCCAGAATGAAGGAACCTGCGTCTCCCTGAGGCTTAGAAACAACACACACCAGATAATAAGAAACAGCGAAGGCAGCAAGTACTTAGCTTAGAGATGAATGGAGAAGCAGGAGATCCAAGACAAACCAACACTAGCAACTCCAAGCACAAACTATCAACCGCATGGTCAGCAGTGTGAGGCGGACCTAAATAGAGCCTCATCACTGACAACGAGCGGCACCTGAGGAGAGGAGAGATCCTGCCAAACAACAACAACATACATGGAGGAAAACAGAGAGACCTGTCAGATAGCCTCACTTGCAGCAAGTCTATCCGATCTCCTTACCTCTCACAGGAGGGACCGTGACAGTACCCCACCCCTTCTACGGGTGGCCTCCAGACACCCAGGACCGACTTTATCAGGATGCGCCCTGTGAAAGGCCCTCACAAGGCGACTGGGATTCACGTTGGTCGCAGGAACCCAGATTCTTTCCTCTGGACCGTAACCCTTCCAGTGCACGAAGTACTGAAGAGATCCTCAAAGAATACGTGAGTTCACTCTCCTGGCAATCTCTGAAACGCAAGATTACCATCCACCATGACAGGAGGTGGTGGCAGGGAGGAGGGTTCAGCAGGTTCAACATATCTTTTCAACAATGACTTGTGAAACACATTATGAATCTTCAAAGCCTGCGGAAGCTCAAGACGAAAAGCCACCGGATTAATAATGGCAGAGATCTTGTATGGCCCAATAAACCTTGGCCCCAACTTCAAAGAGGGTACCTTCAACTTAATGTTTCTTGTGGACAGCCACACAGAATCACCCACTCTTAGGTCCGGACCACACGTCTCTTGTCAGCCATACGTTTATGCTTCCGCCAAATAGATGACAACGGAGAGGAGAATCTTTCCTCTTCAGGTATACCAGAAGTCTCAGTACCAGAAAATGTGCCAAACTGCGGATGGAACCCAAAAGCACCAAAAAACAGCGACTTATCAGTGGACTCCTGTCTACGGTTATTTATGGCAAACTCGGCCAACGACCAAAATGAAAACCACTCTTTTTGATTCTCGGAGACAAAATATCTCAAATAAGTCTCCAGATTCTGATTAGGGAGCTCAGTCTGCCCGTTCGGCTGAGGATGAAAGGCCGAAGAGAAGGACAATTGGACCCCCAGACGAGTACAGAACGCCTTCCAGAATCTGGAAACAAATTGAGTCCCTATATCAGACACCACATCAGAGGGAATGCCGTGTAGTTTCACGATATTATCGACAAACACTTGAGCGAGAGTTTTGGCATTAGGTAAACCTGATAATGGTATAAAGTGCGCCATCTTGCTGAAGCGGTCAACAACCACCAGAATCATAGTTGTCCCAGAAGAATTAGGCAAATCTGTGATAAAGTCCATGGACAAATGAGTCCAGGGTCGGGATGGGATCGACAAGGGAAGTAGAGATCCTGAAGGCCGAGTATGAGCCACCTTAGCACACGCACAAGTCTCACAAGCTGCCACGTAGCCCTCAAACACATTTACAGTAACCCTGGCCACCAGAATCTTTGAGAAATGAGATCCACAGTGGATCTGCTCCCAGGATGTCCCATAAGAACAGTATCGTGATGTTCCTAAAGCACCTTGTGTCGTAGTTCTGAAGGGACAAGCAACTTCCCCGAAGGACAGAAATCGGGTGTCGCTCCCTGGGCCTCCAACACCTCTGCCTCAAGTTCAGGATAAAGGGCGGATACAACCACCCCATCAGCCAATATCAGAGCAGGATCCTCCGAATCACCCCCCCCCCCCTTCGGTTAAGCTACTGTCACGGAAGGTGTACAGGAAACAAGACAATGCAAAATTAATATATGACTCACTGGATCCAAAACTAAGGAACAAAAGGGAGACCCCTGCATAAGACATGGCACTCTCCCTGACTGCTCAGCCTATGCGAAAATCCCAATAGTGGATGATCGCATATCCTCGTACCTCGACTATATACCACCTGAACACCCTACAATAGTGAGGGGACACGACCACCGGCTCCCTACACTAGACACGGAGGGAGTCAGGGTCACCTGGGATCCAGCAAACAGAAAATCACAAATAAATGTACAGCACTTATCTTGTAGAAGACTGGAAAATAGGATCAGCATGCGCACACACACTCCAGGAAGTTGTATAAGCCGCACACTAATGCAATTTTTGGGAGGAATTTAAAGGGATGCAATCAGTCTAACTACATGACAGCTGAGAGAGGCTAACGAGATGAGGAACTGAAATTCAAAACAAAGAAAACTCAAGGAGGAGGTTCTGAAAGGCTTCTGTCAGAGCTTCTCAGCTGTCTGGTTGTGACAGTACCCTTCCCTCTACGAGTGGACTCCGGACACTCAGAGCCCACCTTCTCAGGATGGGACCTATGGAAAGCCCTGATGAGACGAGTGGCCTTAATGTCCGTCACTGGGACCCACATCCTCTCCTCAGGACCATAACCCTCCCAATGAACGAGGTACTGGAGAGAACCGCGGACAAGATGAGAATCCACAATCCTAGAGACCTGAAATTCAAGATTCCCATCAACCATAATCGGAGGAGGAGGCAAAGGCGAGGCTACAATGGGTTGAACATAAGGTTTCAATAAGGACTTATGAAAAACATTATGGATCTTCCAAGTCTGAGGAAGATCAAGACGGTAGGCAACAGGATTGATGACAGACAGGATTTTGTAAGGCCCAATAAACCTAGGACCCAACTTCCAGGAGGGAACCTTCAATTTGATATTCTTGGTAGACAACCACACCAGATCACCAACATTCAGGTCTGGACCAGGCACACGTCTCTTATCTGCCACACGCTTATATCTCTCACTCATGCTCTTTAGATTATCCTGAATCTTTTGCCAAATAGAAGACAAAGACGAGGAGAATCTGTCCTCATCAGGTAAACCAGAAGACCCCTCTCCCAAGAAAGTCCCAAACTGCGGATGAAACCCATATGCACCAAAAAATGGTGACTTATCAGAGGACTCCTGACGACGGTTATTTAAAGCAAACTCAGCAAGGGACAAAAAAGAACACCAATCCTCCTGATTCTCCGCCACAAAACAGCGCAGATATGTCTCCAGGTTCTGATTGACGCGCTCCGTCTGGCCATTCGACTGCGGGTGGAAAGCAGAAGAGAATGACAACCGAACCCCCAAGCGAGAACAGAAAGCCTTCCAGAATCTGGAAACAAACTGTGTGCCCCTATGTCTGAAGGAATACCATGCAATTTGACAATGTGATCAATAAATGCCTGCGCCAGCGTCTTAGCATTGGGCAAACCAGGAAAAGGGATGAAATGCACCATTTTGCTAAAACGGTCCACCACCACCAGAATCGCAGTCTTCCCCGAGGAACGAGGCAGGTCCGTTATGAAGTCCATGGACAGATGTGTCCAAGGACGGGAAGGAATGGGTAAGGGAAGGAGAGGACCTGATGGCCGTGAATGAGGGACTTTGGCACGAGCGCAAGTCTCGCAGGCTGCCACAAAACCCTCAACCGACTTACGAAGCGCAGGTCACCAGAATCTCCGAGCGATGAGATCCACTGTGGCTCTTGCCCCCGGGTGCCCAGCAAGGACCGTATCGTGGTGTTCCTTAAAAATCTTGTGTCTTAAAGCGAGAGGCACAAACAACCTCCCAGGAGGACAAAGATCAGGAGCCTCTGACTGGGCTGCCTGCACCTCTGCCTCCAATTCAGGAAAAAGAGCAGAGACCACCACACCTTCAGCCAAAATGGGACCCGGGTCTTCAAAATTCCCACCTCCCGGAAAACAACGTGACAGGGCATCTGCCTTCACATTCTTAACCCCAGGGCGGAACGTGACAACAAAATTAAACCTTGAAAAGAACAAAGACCATCTGGCCTGTCTCGGGTTCAGACGCTTGGCTGACTCCAAGTAGGCCAGATTTTTATGGTCAGTAAACACGGTAATAGGGTGTCTGGCTCCCTCTAGCCAATGGCGCCATTCCTCAAAAGCCAACTTGATGGCCAACAATTCCCTATCTCCCACATCGTAATTTCTCTCTGCGGAGGAGAGTTTCTTCAAAGAAAAAGGCACACGGTCGCCATTTGGCAGGAGAGGAACCCTGAGACAAAACCGCACCCACACCCACCTCAGAAGCATCAACCTCAACTATGAAGGGTAGAGAAATATCAAGTTGTACCAAGATGGGAGCGGAAGCAAAACTCTCCTTGATATTATAAAAGGCCTTACGCGCCTCTACCGACCAGGAAGAAAAATCTACCCCCTTTCTGGTCATATCAGTGAGTGGTTTAACAATAGAGGAATAATTCAAAATAAACTTCCTGTAATAATTGGCAAAGCTCAAAAACGCATCAGCGCCTTCTGATTCTCAGGAAGCTCCCACTCAAGCACAGCGCGGACCTTCTCGGGGTCCATGCGAAAACCAGAAGCGGAGAGAAGAAACCCCAGAAATTGAATTTCTGGAACCGCAAACACACATTTTTCCAGTTTTGCATATAATTTATTCTCCCGCAGGATGAGCAAGACCTGACGTAAATGTTCCTTATGGGTTTTGAAATCAGGAGAAAAAATCAAAATTTCATCCAAATACACTAATACAAATTTTCCCATTAAATGATAAAAAATGCTGTTCACGAAATGCTTAAAAACGGCTGGGGCATTCATCAAACCAAAAGGCATAACCAAATTCTCAAAATGGCCCTCAGGGGTATTGAAGGCCGTCTTCCATTTGTCTCCTTCTCTGACCCTGACCAGGTTGTATGCCCCTCTTAGAACTAATTTGGAAAAGACTTTAGCCCCAACAATCTGGTTAAACAGGTCCGGGATCAGAGGAAGCGGATAAGGGTCACGAATAGTGATACTGTTCAGCTCCCTGAAATACAGACAAGGTCTTAAAGAACCATCTTTTTTCTTAAAGGGGTTGTCCGGGTTCAGAGCTGAACCCGGACATACCCTTATTTTCACCCCGGCAGCCCTTCTGAGCCTAGCATCGGAGCATCTCATGCTCCGATGCGCTCCAGTGCCCTGCGCTAGATCGCGCAGGGCACAGGCTCTTGTGTTTTCAATAACACACTGCCGGGCGGTAACTTCCGCCCAGCGGTGTGTTCGGTGACGTCACCGGCTCTGAGGGGCGGGCTTTAGCTCTGCCCTAGCCGTTTTACTGGCTAGGGCAGAGCCAAATCCCGCCCATCAGTGCCGGTGACGTCACCGGGGTTCCTGTCAGCCCCATAGAGAGCCCCGGTACATCACCGGAACTCAGAAAAATGCCTTTGCCCTGTGCAATTTAGCGCAGGGCAAAGGAGAGCATCGGAGCATGAACTGCTCCGATGCTCATGTCAGGGGGGCTGCCTGGGTGAAAATGGAGGGCTGTCCAGGTTCAGCTCTGAACCTGGACAACCCTTTTAACAAAGAAAAAAACAGCGGCAGCAGGTGACTTCGAGGGTCGTATGTGTCCTTTTCTCAGACTCTCCGAGATATAAGCACGCATAGTGACCCTTTCAGGTTGGTAAAGATTGTATAAACGAGATTTAGGGAGCTTGGCGCCTGGGATGAGATTAATAGGGCAATCGTACTCCCTGTGCGGGGTCAAATCCTGAACTCCACTCTCAGAGAAGACATGTGAAAATTCAGAGAGAAAAGGTGGTACAGTTTTAGTAGAAACCTCAGAAACAGATTCTCTCTGCAAAAGTCACTCCAACCATTTATTTGCCTCGCTTGCCAATCAATGGTGGGGTTATGTTTAGTGAGCCAGGGTAGCCCCAACACAAGAGGAGTAGGTAATCCGCTAAGGACGAAACATGACACATCCTCAACATGAGCATCACTCACAATTAAACGAATATTGTGAACTATGCCCTTTAATGATTTCTGAGAAAGTGGAGCGGAATCAATAGCAAAAACAGGAATATCCTTTCCCAAAGTGCACACCTGGAAACCATGAGTTATTGCAAAATGATTATCAATGAGATTGACAGCTGCAAATACATACTTCTCCATTTTGGCACACAATTTATTCTTTGTTAGGATCTGTAAGACCTGTCTCACGTGATCCTTATGCGTATCCATATCAGGGGAATAAATTAAAATATCATCCAGATAAACCACCACAACCCTGCCCACCAGATGATGAAAGATGGCATTGATGAAGTGTTGAAAAACCGCAGGAGCATTGGACAAACCAAAAGGCATGACCAGATTCTCAAAATGACCCTCAGGAGTATTAAAGGCCGTTTTCCATTTGTCCCCTTCCTTCACTCTTATCAGATTATATGTCCCCCCCCCCCTCAAATCATACTTCGAGAACACCTTGGCGCCGACAATCTGATTGAATAAATCTGGGATCAAAAGGAAGGGGATAGGGATAACGGATAGTGATGTGATTAAGCTCACAGAAGTCCAAACATGGCCTAAGAGTTCAATCCTTTTTTTTTAACAAAGAAGAACCCCACCACCACTGGTGATTTGGATGGTCTATTATGACCTTTAGCCAAACTCTCGGTGATATACTCTCGCATGGCTACTCTTTCGGGTTCAGAAAGATTATACAACCGAGACTTTGGCAATCTAACTCCGGGAATAAGGTTGACAGGGCAATCATACTCCCGATGAGGAGCAAACTCCTGGTCTCCACCCTTAGAGAATACATCCGAAAAATCTGAAAGGAAAGGAGGTAACATCTTAGCGACATGCTAAGACAGTTGTCAAGGCAGAAATCGCTCCAATCGAGAATCTGTCTTGCTTGCCAATCGATAGTAGGGTTATGTTTGGTTAACCATGGTAAACCTAACCCCAGAGGATCAGGCAAACCCTCCAGCACAAAACATGAAATGGATTTAATATGAGAATCTCCCACCTTTAGGCAAATGTCCTGCACCATTTGAGACAGACACTTTTGAGAGAAAGGGGCGGAATCAATCGCAAACACAGAAATATTTTTGTCTAATGCGCTTGTTGTCAAACCATGCATACGGACAAGCTGGCCTTCCACTAAGTTAACCCCTGCCCCACTGTCAATAAATACTTCCATTTCCACAGTTTTGGAATCTAGCGCCACCTTGGTAAGCAGGAGAAGTCGGGTACTACCGGTAAAAGACAAAAGTACATTCTCAACTTCCCCATCCACACTACCATAAGTGAGAAGAGGACTAGACACTTAGGACTTTTTTTTTCACCTTGATGTTTAACATAAGGACATACGTTACAAAAATGTCCTCCTTGACCACAGAAAAAGCAGTCTTTTCTTAACCCTATAGTTTTTATCACCTGGTCCAGGTGTGACCTGACCCAATTGCATTGGCTCATCACCAAATACGAGCTCGAGTGTCTCTTTACCCAGAGTGTCAGAAGAGACTGCTTCCCTGTATGATAATACGTCCTGAGCGAAAGGAACTTTAGATCTCTCCCTCAAGCGTCTATCAATACGCACCGCCAGAGACATGACCGCCTCAAATGACTCTGGATTTGCGTGAAATGCCAAGGCATACTTCAGGTTCTCAGACAGTCCTTGACAGAATTGACTACGGAGAGCTGGGTCATTCAACTTCGTATCAATTGCCCACCTCCTAAATTCAGAGCAATAGGACTCAGCTGAACGCTCTCCCTGCCGCAAGCAATGCAACTTAGATTCGGCCAGGGAATCCCGATCTGGGTCATCGTAGATAAGTCCCAGAGCTCTGAAAATTTCATCTACCGACCGGAGGGATTGTGAACCAGTCGGCAAAGAGAAAGCCCAAGACCGAGCGTCACCTTTCAGCAACAAAATAATAATCCCCACTCTCTGACTCTTGTCCCCAGAAGAGGTAGGACGCAGGCTGAAATATAATTTACACGATTCCATAAACCCAACAAAGTTGTAACTTCCCCTGGAAAACCTATCTGGGAGAGCAACCTTAGGTTCAGGGCAGGCCTGGTTCCCGCTGCCGGAACCCACCGCCTGTGATCTCTGAAACTGTGCAACGGCCGTAAGGAGTCAGCCACCTTCAAAGACAGCCCCTGCATATGATCGGCCAGTGCAGAAACAGTATCCATAGCTGCAATGCCAAAACAAAGGCTAACGGTTTAGGCGATTGATAATGTCACAGGTTAAGGGGAAGGGAAACCACCAAATACACACCACAATGAATAGACAACAATCTAGGCCTCAAAAGCTAAGGAAGAGGGTGTCACGGAAGGTGTACAGAAACTAGAAGACACAAAATGAAGATCCGACTGACTGGATCCAAAACAAAGGAACCAGAGGGTAAGCCCTGTAACAGACCTGGCTCTCTCCCTTACTGCTCAGCCTATGCAAAAATCTCTATGGTAGAAGATTGCATATCCTCGTTCCTCGACTGTATGACACCTGAACACCCTATAATAGTGAGGGGACACGACCACCGGCTCCCTACACTTAATACGGAGGGAGTCAGGGTCACCTAGGATCCAGCAAACAGGAAAACAGAAATGAATGAACAAACTTATCTGTAGAAGACTCAGTAGTAGCATCCAGCATGCACACACTCCAGGAAGTTGTATAAACCGCAAAGTGATGCAGTATGGGAAGGGATTTAAAGGGATGCAATCAGTGCAACTACATGACAGCTGAGAGAGGCTAACGAGATGAGAAAACGAAAGCAAAACAAAAGGAACCTCAAGGAGGAGGTTCTGAAGAACGTCTGTCCGAGCTTCTCAGATGTCTGGTGGTGACAGAGGGATGGTGACCTCCTAGTAATCCCTAGGCCTTTCCCTACATACACCAGATACCTAAAGACCTGCTAAAATTGACAAGCCCTAGGATAGGTAGCAAGGGATGAGACAGCTGGTTCCTTCCAGAATAAAGGAACCTGTGTCTCCCTGAGGCCTAGAAACAACACACACCAGATAATAAACAGCAAAAGCAGCAAGTTCTTACCTTAGAGATTTCTAGAGAAGCAGGAGATCCAAGACTCAGCAGGAGATCCAGCACTAGCAACTCCAAGCAGAAACTATCAACCACATGGTCAGCAGTGTGAGGCGGATCTAAATAGAGCCTCATGACTGATAACGAGCGGCACCTGAGGAGAGGTGAGATCCTGCCAAACAACAACATACTGTGGGGATTCGCTCGGTTAGGCAGGGTAAGCGGAAGCAGTACAGAGGCAAAAACAAGGTTTTAAAGCAAAGTTCAGTGTTTTATTCACACATAAGGAAAAACAAGCCAAAAGTAACGGTGTTCAGTTTTGGTGCCTGTTCTCACCACACAAAGTCCACAATGCAAACCGAGGCCAGGAACCTCGGTGACACATATATTCCGTCAATGACAGCCCCTTGTTCCTTCTTACAATACATAGAGGAAAACAGAGAGACCTGTCAGATAGCCTCACGTGCAGCAAGTCTATCCGATCTTCTCACCTCACCTCTCTCACAGGAGGGACCGTGACCGTATTATAGTAGTTATATTCTTGTACATAGGAGCAGTATTATAGTAATTATATTCTTGTACATAGGGGACAGCATTTTAGCAGTTATATTCTTGTACATAGGAGGAAGTATTATAGTAGTTATATTCTACTATATAGGAGACAGTATTATAGTAGTTATATTCTTGTATATAGGAGCAGTATTATAGTAGTTATATTCTTGTACATAGGAGCAGTATTATAGTAATTATATTCTTGTACATAGGGGACAGCATTTTAGCAGTTATATTCTTGTACATAGGAGGAAGTATTATAGTAGTTATATTCTACTATATAGGAGACAGTATTATAGTAGTTATATTCTTGTATATAGGAGCAGTATTATAGTAGTTATATTCTTGTACATAGGAGGAAGTATTATAGTAGTTATGTTCTACTATATAGGAGACAGTATTATAGTAGTTATATTCTTGTACATAGGAGCAGTATTATAGTAGTTATATTCCTCTACATAGGAGCAGTATTATAGTAGTTATATTCTTGTATATAGGAGCAGTATTATAGTAGTTATATTCTTGTACATAGGAGCAGTATTATAGTAGTTATATTCTTGTATATAGGAGAAGCATTATAGTAGTTATATTCTTGTACATAGGAGCAGCATTATAGTAGTTATATTCTTGTACATAGGAGGCAGTATTATAGTAGTTATATTCTTGTACATAGGAGCAGCATTATAGTAGTTATATTCTTGTACATAAAAGCAGTATTATAGTAGTTATATTCTTGTACATAGGAGCAGTATTATAGTACTTATATTCTTAACCATATTTCTTTTTATTGAAGAAAAATCAAGGCCATAGCCCACACATGACAGTACAATGATGGCAATAGGGTGCAAGATAATCATCCAGCATACATGTCAGGTGCAAACAATACCAGCTGTCATTGACAATGATCATATAAAGAAATCAAAGAAAAAAGGCAAGAGGGGGGAAAAGGGACGTCAGGAGGGGAAGGAGGGGGGGGAAACAAGGAAGGGGTACACATCTGCTCTATCAAGTAAAGTTTCTATAGACTTTCCATGGGGACCATAACTTTAAGAAGCGAGAGCGTGAGTTATTCTCCCAATGCGCTAGCTCCTCAAAACGGTAGATCTGATCCACCTTCTCAGACCACATAAGGGCAGTCGGCGGGGAATCGTTCTTCCACAAAAAGGGGATGATCAACCTAGCCGCTGTGAGCAACATCGTTGGAAGGTCATGTTTGGTAGGTGTAAGGGACTTGTTTGGGCACCATAACAGAATGAGCTTAACATCCAGTGATATCTCGGTATTACATAGTTGGTTAATTAGTGCCTCAATAGCGCTCCAGAACGGCTGGATCTTAAGACAGAACCACCAAATATGTGATAGAGATCCAGTGTCTGTGCCACATCTCCAACATTTTTCGGAGACCTCTGGGTTCAATTTGTGCAAAAACTCAGGCGTTTTGTACCACCTGCAGAGAAGTTTAAATGAGTTCTCCTGGATTCTCACACAACGGCTGAAACCGTGCGAATGAGCCAGAATAAACGCCCTTTCTGGATCCGTGAAAGCTATGGAGAGTTCACGTTCCCATGACGCCATGAAACGAAGCTCCGGGGGCAGGGAGGAGAGCAGTTCTTTATACATCTGAGATAACGGCCGAGTAAGAGGCTTAGTAGTCAAAACCTTCTTTTCAAGCCAGGAGGGGGAGCCACTACCAGAGAGGAGTCCAACACAAAGTTTGGTATCCCTCTGGAAGTTCGCTAGGTGGAAAAAGGGTGCAGCTTTGACCTCAGGAAGGTCCAGAACTGAATCCCAGTGCAAGCTACCGTCCGGGAGAAGGACACCTCGCAGAGCAATGTCAGCGAGCTTAGACCAAATCCCGGAGGGGCGTAACACAGCAGGGTGTAGGTGACACTGAAGTAGTCTAAGCGGCATACAAGCGTTTGGGAAGTTAAAGGTGTGTGATTGGACCATTTTAGACCACTCTACCAGCATGCCCTTCCACACCGGGGACGAGTGACAATGGTTAGCTGAAATAGGCCTTATACCCCACATGGCCAACAGTTCCTGGTCAGTCAAAAGCGCATTTTCAAGACGGGAGCAAAGGGAGTTGGACTGGCGAGACATAATGGTAACACATCTACCTAGCTGTACAGCAGTGTAGTAAAGCTTGACATCTGGCATCCCAAAACCTCCTAACTTCTTATCCCTTGTAAGCACAGAGTAGGCAATACGTGGCGATTTGCCATTCCATAGGAAGCGTGTGAATACCCTACGGACTTCAGTAAAGTACGAATTTGGAAGCCAAATAGGGAGGGATTGCAGCAAGTATAAAAATTTGGGGAGAATAAAGGTTTTGATGTAGTTTTTACGGCCCACCCAGGAAACAAACGGGAGTTTCAGCTTTTGTAAATGTGAACGAACATTTTGTAGAAGCGGCATAAAGTTAAGGGAGATTAGATCCTGAACATTAGCTGATATATGCGTCCCCAAATACACAATGTCTCTAGAGGCCCAAGAAAATGGAGTAGCCTGCTTAAGAGCAGTGATCACTGCTTGTGGGCATGAGATGTTGAGAGCCATGGATTTCCCATAGTTAATTTTAAAATTCGAAACGAACCCAAAGTCTTCAAATACATCCAGCAACCTGGGCAAGGCCTCCTTAGGGTTTGATGTCATGACTAAAAGGTCATCCGCGAATGCTGCAGCAACGTGAGTACAGGTACCAATACGTAGACCCTCAATCTCTGGGTCCAACCTAATTTTACATAGTAAGGTCTCCATCACCAGAACAAACAACGCAGGAGATAAGGGGCACCCCTGCCTCGTCCCATTAGTGATGCGAAATGGCGGCGATAGTGTTCCATTCACTTTGACCATGGCAGAGGGGGCCGAGTATAACGTATAGATAGCTTTGATAAATTGGTCTGGTAGACCGAACTTCGACAGGGCCACGGACATAAAGTGCCAGCTGACCCTATCGAAGGCCTTTTCCGCGTCCGTGCTCACCAGTACCAAGGGTTTAGCTGATCGCTTGGCCCAGTTTACAAGATGAAGAAGCCTTATAGTGTTCTCGGACCCCTGTCTGCCATGGACAAAACCCACCTGGTCCTCATGGACGATGTCGGGTAACACATCCTGGAGCCTAGTAGCCAAGATCTTCGCCCACCACTTCACATCACAATTAAGCAGAGAGATCGGCCTGTAGTTGCTGCAGCATGTCGGATCCTTATTCTCCTTATGCAGGATCGTGATATGCGCCATCAAGGAGTGTGGAGCCAAAGAGCCCCCAGTGAGGAGGTGGTTGCACAGGTCCCTAAAACGGGGAATTAAAACATCTTTAAAGGACTTAAAGTAAGCAATAGAAAACCCATCCGGACCTGGGCTCTTGCCCGAGGGGATGGACATGAGAACCTTATGAATCTCTGAGTCGGTGACTGGTCTAGTCAGCTGAGAAGCCTTGAGGGAGGATATGGAAGGGAGGTCTAAATTCTGCAGGAACTTATTAGTGGCTTCAGAAATATCAGTAGCAACCGCGCCCTCTGGGGGGGGCAGGTTGTAGAGCGCCTCGTAAAAAGTACAGAAGGCCTTAGCTATATCTGGGGTAGATTTATATACTTTGCCTTTGGGGTCCTTAATAGAGGAAACAAAGGAGTCAGAGAACTGCTTCTTAGCAATCGCCGACATCAGTCTGTTTCCTCTATCCCCATGAGCATAGGCTTTAAATCGGGAGCGTAAGATCAGCTTTGCAGAGGTGACATTTAAAAGATTTTTCAAATGCACCCTAGCCTCAGTGAGTTCCGTCAGAATGGCCTTAGCCTGAGACTCCTTGTGAGAGGATTCAAGGCGAGCAATTTTCGAAAGCAAAGCATCTAAAGCCTGTGTCCTTCGCTTTTTCACATAAGCCCCTAACGCTATTAGTTACCCCCGTATAACTACCTTATGTGTCTCCCATAGAGTGGAAGGGGAGGGAGGCGACTCCGTTGTGTCATTGAACACAAAAAACTCAGAAAGCGAGGCCCTGATTTTGCGAGCGTGGGTAGGATCCAAAATCAGGGTGTCGTTCAGACGCCAAATGCGTTCTTTTCTCTTTGATCCGGACAGGGAGAAATTGATAATAACAGGCCCATGATCGGATAATGTGATACTACCAATCCGGGCCTCAGAGACATTGCGTATATGTGAGTCAGACAGGAACAGATAATCTAACCTATGGAATGACATCTTAGCATGTGAATAAAAGGTATAATCACGGCCATTAGGGTTCATAGTACGCCAAACATCAAGGACCTTCAATTTCCGTAGGGAAGATTTAAGCCTTCTCAAAAGCCTGTAAGATACAGACGGTCTCCCCGACGATGTGTCAACAGCTGGTTCTAGAGCCACATTGAAGTCGCCCCCCAGAACCAACAACCCATCAGTGAATGCTGATAAGGAGGCAAGGGTCTGAACGAGCCATGGTACTTGGCCTCTGTTAGGTGCATAGAGATTGGCGAATGTAACCGGCGAGTCACCAATTACACCCTTTACAAAAATGTACCTGCCCTCAGGATCCGCTGAAGTAGCGGTGTGCTTAAAGGGGAGGTTTTTGTGTATAGCAACACTGACTCCTCTACTGGCGGAATCATGTGTACTATGGAACCACTGAACAAACCTCTTAGGAGGGAGACGTGGGATTTTATTCGTTCTAAAATGCGTCTCCTGGAGGAAGACCACCGAGACCTTATCTTTCAGCAGAAGGGAAATGGTGTGAGACCTTTTGCATGGCTCGTTCAGCCCGTGCGCATTCAGGGAGGCGACTACAATTGATGACATGACAATAACCATAGTAGGAAGAGAAAGCACAGATTACCCATGAAAATGTCTAATAGAATATAGCAAATATGAGCAGAAAGAGGGAGGGAGGGAGGGAGGGAAAGGGAAAACATGTAAAATAAAATAAATTAAGAGAAATAACCAACAACATAGTGGGCTGGTAAAAAACCAGCTCAGATGCAACGTACATCTAAAAGAAGGGTAGGTGTTCACCTATCACCATCCAAGACAGGGTTGGAGTGGCGAGGGGGCAAGTGAAGCACCTCTAGGTCTACCACAAAAACGGAGACCAAAAAACATAAAATGCTTCCAGCACCGGAAACGATCCGGCCATTCCCCTGCAATTGGGGAGAAAGAAAATTGCCTACTGGGAGGCTGAGTCCCAAAACACGAGAAAAGAGTCCCGATTAAAGCGTGACTTGTTGTAAAAAACACTAAATCCAAAAACGTAATACTCTGTAAAAAGCAGAACGAACAGAAAAGGCCTTAACCTTCCATGTAAACAATAGGCTATGCAGCCGGGGGACAGTCATCTCCCACATAGGAAAGGAAGGCAAGGCACGGTGTTGGCAGCCCTTGCTAGCAGGCAAAAATAATCAACGGCACCTTATTCTGGGCTCAAGTGAGGGCCCTGTCCATCTTGCTGCGACCCATGCGATCCATGCGATCCGACTTGCTTGCGGATGCCGTCTGCCAGGGAGACACCCGCGGCGGGACAGGTAAGGGGCCATCTTGGTCGGCTGGTAGCCACGAGGGAATCTCCACCGGAGGGACATCTAGGGACCTCCAAACTGATTCCAGGTCAGCAGGTGACCGCACTGTAAGCAGCTTGCCATTCCTAGAAACAGCCAGTCCAAACGGGTAAAGCCACCGGAACGGAGTCGACGTCTTCCTAAGAACTTCGAGGAGAGGCTTGAATAGGCGCCGCTTAGCCAGGGTGGATGGCGCCAGATCTTGGAACATCTGTATCTGCGCGTTTTCATACTCCAGCACCTCCATCTCTCGTTGCCGTTTTAAGAGGGCTGCGGTGTCTACATAGCTCAATAGGCCGCAGATTACGTCACGTGGTGGCTCTTGTGGTTTAGGCCTAGGGCGCAGCGCCCTGTGTATGCGCTCCACCACGATCCCCTCCGCTCTGTCTGGCCCCAGCATGGTGGAGAACAACTCACGCGCCACAGTCGGTAAGGCCTCTGCTGCTATCGACTCAGGAAGGCCGCGTATGCGTATATTGCGCCGGCGACTCCGGTTCTCCTGGTCCTCCAGTTTCAGGAAGGCCTCATTCAATAGAGCTTTATGGGACGCTAGCACTTCTGACGCTTTACCTTCATAGGTTAAGATGGCGTCTTGCGTACCCTCCAACGTGACCACCCTCTGGCCTAAATGTTTCATGTCGTCTTTGATGTCCGCCAAGTCCTGCTTAAGAGGCGTAAGGGCCGATTCAAGGACCCGACGAAGGGTCCGTTCCGACAGAGGCGGATCTCTGGGCCTCCTGTCCGAGGTATCGGAGCCGCTGCCCGCATCGGATAGCTCTCCCGCATCAGAATCCTGTGCAATAGACGCCGCCATATTGGCGCCTTTCTGCGCGGCAGCTCTCGGCGTTTTTCGGAGAAATTTCTCCATTTCAGGCTGTCTGGAGCGCTGTGGGGTAGACTCTGAGCTTCCTCTTGTCTTTTCTTTGCCAGGTTTCCCCATAATCAGGTAAAATCCAAGCTTTTATAGGGTAAATGAGCCGGAATGCTGGAGGAGCTCAAGCTCGTGCGGCCATTCAGCAGCGTGGCTCGGCTCCGCCCCCTATAGTACTTATATTCTTGTACATAGGAGCAGTATTATAGTAGTTATATTCTTGTACACATGAGGCAGTATTATAGTAGTTATATTCTTGTATATAGGAGCAGCATTATAGTAGTTATATTCTTGTACATAGGAGCAGCATTATAGTAGTTGTATTCTTGTACATAGGAGCAGTATTATAGTAGTTATATTCTTGTATATAGGAGCAGTATTATAGTAGTTATATTTTTGTACATAGGAGCAGTATTATAGTAGTTATATTCTTGTACATAGGAGCAGTATTATAGCAGTTATATTCTTGTACATAGGAGGAAGTATTATAGTAGTTATATTCTACTATATAGGAGCAGTATTATAGTAGTTATATTCTTGTACATAGGAGCAGTATTATAGCAGTTATATTCTTGTACATAGGAGGAAGTATTATAGTAGTTATATTCTACTATATAGGAGACAGTATTATAGTAGTTATATTCTTGTACATAGGAGGCAGTATTATAGTAGTTATATTCTTGTACATAGGAGCAGCATTATAGTAGTTATATTCTTGTACATAGGAGCAGTATTATAGTAGTTATATTCTTGTACATAGTATTAAAGGGTTAGAATTTACCTGTCTTGTATTATTGTTTTATTCCTCAGATGTTGCGATGTAGAGATATGGAGATGTAAATCACTTATTCTGTGAAGATTTATCACATTATTGTATCCAAAGAAAATGTTAATAGAAAAATTAACAATTGTGTGGAGCCTAGAACCAGTGTCTTCAGGTAAGTAGCTGTGCCTGGTCTCTTGTACTGGGCTCTATACCATACCGCATATTGCCGTCCTAGCTTCACTGCCAGTTTGTCCCTGTGATCATTGGTGGTCACAGCAGTTAAATCTTTCTCCAGTTGGGCATTGGCTGTATATTTTTCATGTATGATAACACTGTTCCTTTTAAAGGGATTGTGTCATCTCATACTTCTGGGACCTGCACCTATCTTCAGAACGGAGCCTGTAAAATGAAGGAGGGCGCACAGCCCTTAATTCATTTCTATGAGACTGCCGAAAGTAGCCGAGTTCCATTAGAAGTGCATGGATCGGTGGCTACACTTGCACGGTGCGCATCCTATGCATTTTATCAACGAGACTTCCCGAAAGTAGCTGAGGACACTGCTCTGCTATTTTCGGCACTGCCATAGAAATTAATGGAGAACCGCCATGCATGTGCGTTGCACCCTCCTTCACTTTGCGGGCTCCGTTCTAAAGATAGGTGTGGGTCCCAGCGGTCGGACCTGCACCTATTAGACATTGTGGGCATATCCTACAGATTTGACCCCAATGTATGAGATGACATAACCCCTTTAAGTCACTGTAGTAGCCATTGCAAATAGATTCTGCAATCGTATAACGTGAGGTTCACCTCTGCAGGTACTGATCTCTCATCCAGTTAAATTCTTGTACATAGGGGCAGTATTATAGTAGTTATATTCTTGTACATAGGAGCAGTATTATAGTAGTTATATTCTTGTACATAGGAGCAGTACTATAGTAGTTATATTCTTGTGCATAGGAGGCAGTATTATAGTAGTTATATTCTTGTACATAGGAGCAGTGTTATAGTAGTTATATTCTTGTACATAGGAGCAGTATTATAGTAGTTATATTCTTGTACATAGGAGGCAGTATTATAGTAGTTATATTCTTGTACATAGGAGGCAGTATTATAGTAGTTATATTCTTGTACATAGGAGGCAGTATTATAGTAGTTATAGTCTTGTACATAGGGAGCAGTATTATAGCAGTTATATTCTTGTACATAGGAGGCAGTATTATAGTAGTTGTATTCTTGTACATTGGAGCAGTATTATAGTAGTTATATTCTCTCATCTCTAATCCTATTATCACTGTATAAGTTGATGCATAGGATATAAAATTGTCTCTTCTTGTCCTTCTCTGTCCAGCTCGTCCTCCGTTTTAAAGGTTGATATCTTCATGTAAGACTGGGGAGAAATGGCGGTATTCGACACCCCCTACCAGAGGCTGGAGGTCTCGTACACAGACTCGCCTATGGGGGAGGATGACCTCTTGGTGCATGTGCCAGAGGGGAGTAAATGTGAGTAGTCCATTGTGTCTCAGAGCTAACCACCCAATCATGTGTCTTTTGTTAGTACCGTAAGTACCACAATGTAGTGACCTGTGTCCTGATTATCATTGTCTAATCTGACTAGGGCTGCAGCTAACTATTATTTGAATAATCGATTAGTTGCCGATTAATTTCTACGATTAATCGGGGAAAAACGACAAAATTACAAAACAAAGAGGTTTATATGATTTTACTTGAAAAATTATGTTCAAAGGCCATATTAAAGGGAGTCTGTCACCACATTTTAGCATGTTAGACCGTTAAAATAGGGTTATGTGATCCAGCCAGAACATAAAAACGGTACCTTTGTGGTAGAAAACGGACTTTTCTTTTTGCCGAAAATCAAGTTATAAGATTATGTTCTGAGCCCTCTCAAGTGCCCAGGGCGGTCTCTCAATCCTCGGAGCCCCAGGCAGGCACCTCCTAAACGGCTCATAACCCCGCCCTCCGTGCGCCTCTGCCCGCCCGTTTACTCCCCTCCCCTGTCCTTTTCCACTGCGGCTGTGCGGTCCATATCGTAGCGGGCGCATGCGCAATGCGATGCCCGCTCCTGGCAGGGCATCGCAATACCTACTGCGCATGCGCCCGCTACGATTTGGACCGCACAGCCGCAGTGGAAAAGGACAGGGGAGGGGAGTAAACGGGCGGGCAGAGGCGCACGGAGGGCGGGGTTATGAGCCGTTTAGGAGGTGCTGCCTGGGGCTCCAAGGATTGAGAGACCGCCCTGGGCACTTGAGAGGGCTCAGAACATAATCTTATAACTTCATTTTCGGCAAAAAGAAAAGTCCGTTTTCTACCACAAAGGTACTGTTTTTATGTTCTGGCTGGATCACATAACCCTATTTTAACGGTCTAACATGCTAAAATGTGGTGACAGACTCCCTTTAAAACAAATTGTGGACGACACTATTATGGGGGATCTGTGGACGACACTATTATGGGAGATCTGTGGACGACACTATTATGGGGAGGATCTGTGGACGACCCTATTATGGCGAGGATCTGTGGACGACACTATTATGGGCAGGATCTGTGGACGGCGCTGTTATGGAGAGGGGGATCTGTGGACGGCGCTGTTATGGAGAGGGGGATCTGTGGACGGCGCTGTTATGGAGAGGGGGATATGTGCACTGTTATAGAGAGGGGGATATGTGCACTGTTATGGAGAGGGGGATATGTGCACTGTTATGGAGAGGGGGATATGTGCACTGTTATGGAGAGGGGGATATGTGCACTGTTATGGAGAGGGGGATCTGTGGACGGCACTGTTATGGAGAGGGGGATCTGTGGACGGCGCTGTTATGGAGAGGGGGATCTGTGGACGGCACTGTTATGGAGAGGGGGATCTGTGGACGGCACTGTTATGGAGAGGGGGATCTGTGGACGGCGCAGTTATGGAGAGGGGGATCTGTGGACGGCGCTGTTATGGAGAGGGGGATCTGTGGGTGGCCCTGTTATGGAGAGGGGGATCTGTGGACGGCGCTGTTATGGAGAGGGGGATCTGTGGACGGCGCTGTTATGGAGAGGGGGATCTGTGGGCGGCGCTGTTATGGAGAGGGGGATCTGTGGACGGCGCTGTTATGGAGAGGGGGATATGTGCACTGTTATAGAGAGGGGGATATGTGCACTGTTATGGAGAGGGGGATATGTGCACTGTTATGGGCATAACAGTGCACAGATCCCTTTCCCCATAACAGTGCACAGATCCCCCCCTCCCCATGATAGCAGTGCCATACACAGACCCCCCTCACCATAGCAGTGCCATAGACCGATCCCCGGCCCCGCTGCTTAGTCGGACTAATCACTGCATCTTTATTTTACCTTTTACAATGACGCTCCAGTAACAGGCAGAGCGGACGGCGGCGTAACGTCACTTACGTGACACACCTGCTCCGCCCACTTTATGAATGAAGGAGGCGGAGCAGGTGCGTCACGTGACTAAGTGACGTTACGCCGCCGTCCGCTCTGCCTGTTACTGGAGCGTCATGGTAAAATAAAGATGCAGTGACCACCCGCCCGCATAGCAACGAATCTGCGATTATTTGATAACTGGATTCGTCGACAACGAATCCAGTTATCGATTATAATCGATTACATCGATTTAATCGTTGCAGCCCTAAATCTGACTCTTCTCGTTTGTTCCTTCTTGCTCATGTTCTGTGTCACACTTTGGTTGCACAATCTCAGACATTTTTCTAAGGGCCCCTTTACAGCGGCCGAGCATTGGCCAGATAATTGCTAATAAGTCTTCGTAGGAGCGCTCGTTGGCTATTGTTTGCTGGTGTAAAAGTGCTGCCGGTTATCTGAGGAACGATCAAAGTGCTCATTCATGGGGTAAATGTAAATGTCTACTTCACTGGCGAGCAGGCGATTACTGACAATCGTCTGCTATAATTATCAGTGTAAAAGGACATTTAAAAGGGTTTTACCATCACATCCAATGGGGGAATATCACTAGGATATGCCCCCATTGTCTGATAGGTGCGAATCCCACCTCTGGGACTCGCACTACAGCAAGAACGGAGCGGGGAAATAAATGGAGGGCGCACTGCGCATGCGCAGCCGCCCTCCATCTATTTCAATGGGGCTGCCGAAAATAGCCGAGCGCTGGCTCGGCTATTTCTGTCTGCCCCATAGAAATGAATGGGAGCAGGAGCCGTGTGTGCACGGTGCGCTCCCATTCACTTGTATGGGAACAGCCACAGAGGTGGGACCCGCACCTATCAGACAATGGGGGCATATCCTAGTGATGAGAACACCCCTTTTAATGTCCAGTCTTTAACTTGCTGACACTAATAGGAGGAGGACAAATTGTCACTTAGACAGGCTTTGGTAACAAAACGGAGTTGCCTACTTCCCTGTAAGGACCCCTAGACAACACATTCTTGGGCTAACAGGGGTTCTTTATACAGTTGACATATAGAATTAGGCCACATGTAAAGATGAATCACTGTGTACATACATTATTTATCCTGTACTGATCCTGAGTTACATCCTGTATTATACTCCAGAGCTGCACTCACTATTCTGCTGGTGCAGTCACTGTGTACATACATTATTTATCCTGTACTGATCCTGAGTTACATCCTGTATTATACTCCAGAGCTGCACTCACTATTCTGCTGGTGGAGTCACTGTGTACATACATTACTTATCCTGTACTGATCCTGAGTTACATCCTGTATTATACTCCAGAGCTGCACTCACTATTCTGCTGGTGCAGTCACTGTGTACACACATTACATTACTTATCCTGTACTGATCCTGAGTTACATCCTGTATTATACTCCAGAGCTGCACTCACTATTCTGCTGGTGCAGTCACTGTGTACATACATTACTTATCCTGTACTGATCCTGATCCTGTATTATACTCTAGAGCTGCATTTACATTCTTTCAGGCTTCAGAGCGGAAATCTCCCAGCATTAATTGCTTGATTAGTGTTTGTGCAGAACTGGCTTTGGTGCTGCGTATTCTGGGTCTTGTCCTCTATATTCCAGACACTGTAAAATCACCTGAACCCCCTTACATTATAAGGGCTCAGGTGATGACAGGTATAGGGTGGGGGTCATTCTCTCCATCTCTGTAGAATTAGTAGATGTATCAGCGTTATGTTGTAATGTACGCCACTTATTGTCTTCTTCTCTCTCCAGCTCCATGGAATCACATTGAGAACCTTGATCTCTTCTTCTCCAGAGTATCCTTCCATCTTTTCATTATTAAACGGGGGGAGGGGGCACTGCATTCTCTTTTGTGTGTACACGGCCCGCTGTCTGCTTAGCGCCTGCGCAGGGTTTTGCAGCTTTGTCTATTTGCATTGGCCACTACTTCTTCTTTCCCACAGCTGCAGTTTGTTACAATGTGTCAGTGTGAAACCATACCAGACTAAGCTCCTGCTGTAGGGTTCTTTCTTAACCTAGACACTTCAGGTATACAACCTGCACCAGAAGAATGGATTCATGTGCATGCTGATCGGAGAGATGTTCGAGTTGTTGTGAGTATATTTAACCCCTTTTCGACCGCGATACGCTTTTTTTTTTTTTTTTTTTTTTCCACTGTCCCGAATGGTCCTCATTCTAGAACACCTGGGTTTTGCAGCTCGGGAACAGGCACAAGAATAGACAGAAACGGTATTTTACCCTTTCTGTCTTCCCGATGGTTGTATACAAGGCGCTCGTAGTACCTGCCGCTGTCTTTATTGGTCTGTTTGATCACGTGATTCCCATTTGACAGGTCACATGACTTAAAGTGAAATATTCAAAAGAAATACATGATAAATAATAAACATTCACCCAAATAGGGCATGTCATACATAAAAAAAATATATATATTTTTATTTGAGGGTTTGTAGTATTCAAGGCCATTCCCTTTCCCCCTTTTTTTTCTGTTTTTCTGCAGATCATTTTTTGCATCTTTTTGTCAGAGATATATGAGGTTTTATGTTTGACTTTTTATACCTGGAATTTTTATTTATTTTTAAGAGCATAAATGCAAATAAAATTTGGATGGTGTACTCTTTCCTTTACAGCTTTTTTTCTAGATGGGGGCATACCGTTTTACAGTTGCCGATGGCAGGGCTAGAAGCTGCATTTTGTGGGGTAGTAGTGGCATTGTTTGGAGATTTGTTTTTTAATTTTAATTTTACTTTACACATTTTACCCCCGCCCACCCCACCATAACATCATACATTTGCCTAATTATTTTTTATTACCCATTTCACTGGGCTGACATATTAGCCCCAGTTACAAGGGGAGCGCTGCCTCCGGAACCTCACTACAGAGCTGATCTGGATCTGCTAAGACCCAGCAGCTCCTGCTGTTACCGGCCACCTGGTGGTCATGTGATTACTGGAATGGGAGGCGCAAGCGTCATGGCCATTTCCTGAACTGTATACATTGTGCCTATTGACAGCCGATCTCTGTGCAGCTGCAGGCATGCGGTCCCGACTGATGTTTTAAGTGAAAGTGAAAATAAATATATATATATATTTTTTTTTTCACAATTGCTATAAAAGTAACTGTTATTTGCTAAAAAAAAATTAAAGCCCTTGACGCAAATGACTATGCAAAACTCCTTTTTAGTAACCTGGTATTAAATCTGTCTCATTATTGCTCCCTCCATTCTGGGTTATGAGAATTTTACTGCACTCTGCTTTGCGGCCTGTAGTAACCCCGCCTCCCCCCGATTCTTCGCAGGCAGTTCATCTTCGTTGTCAGTTTCACCACCTTCCTGGTGAGTTGCGTGGATTATGACATCCTTTTTGCAAACAAGATGGTGAATCACAGTCAGAGCGAAAACAACAAAGTGACGCTGCCAGATGCCTTCCTGCCCCCTGGAGTCTGCAGGGACCGGTCAGTACCTCGTCCCTTCTTCTTTACCTACTTACACAAAGCGCTTGATATTCCAGTCTTAGTCAATGGTCCATTGGAGTAGAGGGCTTTCTGAGATAATCAAGTCTGTTTTTCCCCATAAACAGCGCCACTCCTGTCCATTGGCTGGGTCAGGTATTGCAGCTCGTCCCCTTTTAAGTAAAACAAGCTGAACTGCTGATCACTTAAGTGTAGGCAACCTAATAGAATACTAGAACAAGGTATCAGAGGTACACGTCCCTAATTATTAAACCGAACAAATATAATGAAAAGAACGTTAAAAGGGGAGCAAAAATAATAAAATATTTATTGGTGCTCAAAAGGGAATAGGGGTGAAAACCAACCTACCAAAATCATAGGACACTGAATCAAAACCGTCTGTCCAGATGGTACCACCTGTACACGGGTGGGCAGGATACCTTCCACCTAAAGTATGTTGGAAGCCTGCTGAGGTGTACCAAACAGACAGACGGACTAATATATATAAAATACGTGTATATCACCACCGCACTATAAATCGGATATGATCCTACCAAAGGATAGGAACTACCTAACAATGTATTGAATCTGTGCTGGTGGGGTATAATGAGGGTGGTATGCCCTATCCGACTATATCAATGTTGAATATCAACATCCACATAGGAAATACCACCCGCAGCAAACTGTGAACAAATGGCCAGTGAACCGTGATGTCACTGGGCAGTCACGGGTATTGCAGGAAACGGCAGTACGCTATGCCGTCTTTCCAACACTAACCACAAGTGGGTGCATCAATGGCGAGGATACAATCGGCAGACGAGGATACAATCGGCAGACAGCCCCCCTGCATGTACTCAACTGCGGCTCTACGCGTTTCCGTGCACATTACCAGTGCACTTCATCAGGAGCCTGCGTAGTGAGTGATTACACCTACACTGCCTAACCCGATACCCTAGTCTGGGGATCGGCGTATTAAACAACAATGTTAGTGAGTGACTCCGAGTCCTGGTGTGGAACACGGTGCACTGCTTTTGACCAACAAGACCTCGGCACTGTGATGGCCGCGAAGCGGCCAGCCAGACACCGCGATTTAAAGGGCAAACACCCCGCCCCCTTGGACACACTTCCTATCAGCAGCCAATCCACCGCGTGAATCATTCATATCGGGCTGGTTCGCTGCCGACAATGGAGGAATAGGAATGTATCCAGGAGGTCGGCGCACACACGCTGAAAAATGACAAGGTAACCAGGAATATAAACGGCGGCCTTATAAATGAATAGGTGGCAGTACCAAAGAGCAAGAAAAAGGGGGATCGAGGGGAGGCAAATGATAATAAATCAATCACATGTGACACAATATGAAAAATGGCAATTGAGTTGCCGGCTAATGTACATATAAGAATGTAGAGTGGCTACAGAGTTGCAGGATAATGTACACATAAAAATGCATACACTTACATCTGATCACATATCGATCAAAAATGAGTATGTATGTGTATTAGCTCGTATATGGTACATCATCCCACCACTTAGCATATATGTCTACATGTACATGAGCGTGTATTGCTAATCAAATAAATGATCAGCAACACAGTAACATGTGAAGCTGGTCTAGATGATGGAAAACCGCTTCAAATACCTGAATTTGATCTGACGACCATGACCATCTGTGGTCCAAATACCCGGAGGATAGGGATAACCCCAAAGCACGTAACTGGATCATGGATATATTAAATAAATGGAACAAACGAAATTGCTTCATTGAGACCATTAGGTTTAGTGGTCCCCAATCTAAAAATCCACTGTGCCTCCTTCTGTAGGAGAATGCGGTCTAGATCGCCTCCTCGCGGAGGCAACCTAATAGACTAATTATTCACTTTGTTTTCCAGAATTCAGGAGAACTTGTTCCTCATGGTCCTCCTGGTCATCGCTGGTGTCTTCTGGATCCACAGACTCATCAAGTTTATCTATAATGTCTGCTGCTACTGGGAGATCTACAACTTTTACATCCAAGCACTGCGTATCCCTATGGTGCGAACCTGACATTGTTCTTCTCATTATCTTGTCCCATATTACAAATGAATCTGAAATGTACAAAGACATCTTCTCTTTGTGTCCCAGGAGCTCAGCCATGTCCCCCTCCTCCCTACGGTTCTGTGTCAGGCTGTAAGACAACTGGCTGCAGCAGGAGCCTCCCCCTCTGTCCTGTGCAGTAGGACAAAAAGATAATAATTAAGCTCTGCCCCTCAGTCTGCAGCCAATGGAACTGATCAGCAAGAGTTTCCATTGAGAAGAGGAACCATCTCATAGCAGAGCTTGTTAGTTTGTCTTCTCCTAGGGCTGGATGCTTTTTTTTATGATTCAGAGCTCCCCTGTTTCCCTTCATGCAACCAGAGGTACATGATCAAATTCTAATTGCCCACTGTCACCACTAGGGGGAGATTATTGAATTTATTATTCAGTTCGTTGCATACATCACATGCAGTGAGCTCCCCCTAGTGGTGGCTTCAGGCAGCCTTAATTTGATCATTCAACTCTATGGCTATGCTGGGGATTTGGAGCTCAGTGTCAGAAAAAGAGGTCCAACCACTATAAAATTATATAATATAATGATTTAGTAAGGAAAGTTGGAACTCCTTAGAATAAAAGAATCATGTTAAAGTGGAGACATTCACATTTGCTTATTAATGGGTGCCCCCTTTAAAGGAGTTGTCCCATCTGGATATGCCATAAATGCCCAGCTCTATCTAAAAAATGGGCCCCACCTTGAATACAGAGCACACTGCGCATGTGAGACTATTCCAGCTACTGGGACTTCCAAAATAGCCAAGCCCTGGATCAGCTATTGTCGGAAATCCCATAGTAGTTAATGGAGAAGACTCCGCACTAGTGCGACGTGCTGTTCATTCACATCAGGCCCTGTTCATGAGATGAGAATGGGTTCCGCCTCCTATGGATATGCCATAAATGTCCAGATTAGACAACCCCTTTAACTTTTTCTCCTCCTTGCAGGCAGATCTCCCTTATTACACCTGGGAAGAAATCCAGAGCAGAATCGTTCAGATCCAGAAAGAGCACCAGATCTGCATCCACAAGAAGGAGTTGTCAGAACTGGACGTGTCTCATAGAATTTTGCGCTTTAAGAACTACATGGTCGCCATGGTCAACAAGAACCTTCTGCCGCTCCAGCACCGGCTCCCTCTGCTGGGCGATACAGTCTTCTACACCCGTGGCCTCAAGTACAACTTTCAGCTCATTTTCTTCTGGGGTCCCGGATGCCTCTTCCAGAATGAGTGGAGTTTAAAGCCCGAGTACAAGCGAGCAGGAGTGCGCCTGGAGCTAGCGGAGAAGCTGTCTCAGCGCATTCTCTGGATAGGGCTCGCCAACTTGGTGCTTTGTCCGCTTGTCCTCGTCTGGCAGATCCTCTATGCCTTCTTCAGCTACACAGAAGTTTTGCGCCGAGAACCTGGGAGCCTTGGGGCAAGATGCTGGTCCCTGTATGGACGCTGCTATCTGCGGCACTTCAATGAGCTGGATCATCAGCTGCAGGCGAGGCTGAGCCGAGCGTACAAGCCAGCCAGCAAATACATGAACTGCTTCCTCTCCCCGCTCCTGGCGGTGGCTGCTAAACACTTGGGGTTCCTGGCGGGTTCCATCCTTGCGGTGCTTATAGCACTTACCGTCTATGATGAAGACGTGCTGGCGGTAGAACACGTGCTGAGCGCTGTTACACTACTGGGAGTGGTGGTGACTGTCTGCAGGTCAGCACTGACATTATAGGGTTGATTGGTAGGTTCCGACCGCTGGGACCCCCACTGATTCCAAGAACAGGGATCCTGTTCCCCCGTCCTAATGGAAGCAGATCAAGTATGCGCCCTGCTGCTCCATTTATTCTCTGAGACCGCCGGAAATGGCCAAACGCTGTATTTGGCATTCTCATAGATAATGAATGGAGCGGCAGGGTAGATGCGTGACCTGCCGCTCCAACAGGACGTGGGAACAGGACCCCCACAGACCCTGGGAATGGTCGGATCCCCAGCGATCAGTTTGTTATCGCCCATCCTGTGGATAGGGAAAAACTTGAAAAATGTGCACAACCCCTTTAATTTATAGCCGACCAATAGGAGAATTCAGAGTATTTCAGGTGGCTCTCCTATTATATGTAGACTTTTGCAACAGTTTTTTATATTGCTTTGATGCCTCTAAAATAGACAATAAGGGGGTCATTAATATACTGAAATGCACCTAAATTAGGCATATTTCAGGCGCAGATAGCAGTGCAACAGGTCAGTTGCTCCGCTATCTGCGACTTCCCCCACTCGCGCCAGGTCTAAAAAAAGGAGCTGCATACAAAAACATTTGGAGATTTGTAATCGGATGTTGCAAACTTGTTTCTCTTTTTACCTTATAAATTGGAGCAATGAAAAATGGTTGCAAAAGTATAAATACCCTTTCTGGACTTTTTATGTTGCAGAATTAATTATATTAAGGATGAAATTGATTTGCTAAATTGATTTATTTATGGTGTCTTTTTTTTTTTTATATTCGTCTTCTCTTTTCCTCAGGTCGTTCATCCCAGACCAGCACTTGGTTTTCTGTCCGGAGCAGCTTCTTAGGGTCATCCTGGCTCATATTCACTACATGCCCGACCACTGGCAGCGCAGCGCCCACCGAGCCGAGACTCGAGGAGAATTTGCAAAACTTTTCCAGTACAAAGTGGTGAGTGTCTTACCAGAATTGCACCACCAGAGCCTTACGTGGATGCAGGGGTGTACACAAATCTCATAGGGCACCATAGGAAAACTTAATATGGGCCCCCCCTTTCCCTAGTTTCACAGTATATGTCCATCAGTCACTTCAAGGCAATGCAGAACCTGCGCAATGCTCCAGACAAATTTATTTATATATATTTTTTTATTCATGTGGAAGAAATTTTCATGAAATAGAAATTGTAATAAAAAAATGTGCCTTTGGCCTCTTTATGTGACCTTTATATTGGAAAAAATGGAAAGTGCTTAAAAAATGTGGCGCTCATTCTGAACACCATATTTACACCATAAAACTAGCAAAAATACATAGATAAATCTCCAGCTTCCCTTCTGTTACAGAGATAGCTGGTTGCCTGCAGTCGCCACTAGGGGGAGCTCAGTGCATATGAATGAATACATAAGCCACGAAAGCTGTAATAATCTTTTTTCATTGAGCTCCCCCTAGTGGCGTCTGCATGAAAATGTTTTTAACATGGTGAAAAGAAGAACAAGCTCATGCTGGGGCCCCCCTCCTCTCAGGCCCCATAGCAGTCGTATGGTCTGCCTCTATTGCAGGTACACCACTGCGTGGAGGACTAAAAGGAGCCTCATGTATGAGGTAGTCTTAGACTCCACACTGTTTACTGGCAAGGGTTAATTTGTATCATACCCTAATTCTTCCATTACTGTGCAGGTCTTCATTCTGGAGGAGCTCCTGAGTCCACTGCTGACGCCCCTGGTACTAATATTCCGGCTGCGTCCAAAGTCTTTGGAGATCATTGACTTTTTCCGAAACTTCACAGTTGAAGTGGTGGGAGTCGGGGACACCTGTTCTTTTGCGCAAATGGACGTCCGTCAGCACGGCAATCCTGCGGTAAATACACGGCACCACAACCCAGAGGCTTCTCCCCTGCTGCCCTGATTTGGCTGATAACAGAGAGCAGTAGTAGTAGTAACTGCACATTAATAGATAACACTAAGAGTACTTTCACACTTGCGGCAGAGGATTCCGGCAGGCAGTTGCGTCGCCGGAACTGCCTGCCGAATCCGTCAAAACGCATGCAAACTGATGGCATTTGTCAGACGGATCAGGATCCTGATCCGTATAAAAAAAATGCATTGAAATGCCGGATCCGTCTCTCCGGTGTCATCCGGAAAAACGGATCCGGCGTTTATTTTTTTTCACATTTTTTGCGGTCTGAGCATGTGCAGACCACAGTGCCGGATCAGTTTTGCCGGAACACTCGGGGCCGGATCTGGCATTAATGCATGTCATTCGGATCCGGCATTTCCGGCAAGTGTTCCGGAATTTTGGACGGAGATAAAACCGCAGCATGCTGCGGTATTATCTCCGTCCTGAAAAATCAAAAAGACTGAACTGAAGACATCCTGATGCATGCTGAACGGATTGCTCTCCATTCAGAATACACAGGGATGAAACTGATCAGTTCTTTTCCGGAATTGAGCCCCTAGGACGGAACTCGGTGCCGGAAAAGAATAACGCTAGTGTGAAAGTACCCTGAGCACTTAGTGTCCCTTTAGGCCGTGATGTGGCGGTAGATTTGTAATATTGGCTTCTCTTACAGTGGATGTCTGCCGGCAAGACCGAAGCTTCAGTTTACCAGCAGGCAGAGGATGGAAAGACTGAACTGTCACTTATGCACTTCGCCATCACCAATCCCCGCTGGCAGCCTCCCCGAGAATGTTCCGCGTTCCTGACGCATCTGCGAGAACGAGTCCAGAAAGATAGCGGCGTATCGACACCGAAAAACCCCCCTGGACCAGGACATCACCTGCACTTCTCCGGGTTATCAATGCAGTCCGACTCCGAGGTGCTCATGTTAACCCTTCCTGTCCATGCGCTCGCTCGCCGTCTCCTCGTCAGCCACTCACTTCTTGTTTTGTGTTTTAGCCGCACAGTCTGATGGCGAACATGTTCCACGTGATGTCCCCTTCAGCAATGCCTCCGCAGACGGATGTTCTCTGTTCTCCACACGTCTCTGCTGTGTCAGAGGTGGCATCGGCTCTGCGTTCCCTTTCACCGCAGCAGTCCGGTCACGTGGCTCAAAACCAGAGCGGGTGAGGAAAAGGGGGACGCTTCATGTTTGTGGGGTGTGCACTGTGATGGATGCATCTATGAACTTGTATAATATATAGATTATAACATATTCCGCAGCGCCTTACAATATATATACTTCTATATCAGCCCCATTTATGAATGTAAATATCTACGGGGATTTGGCCCACAGATGGATAGGGGGTCAAAGCAAGGGTCCAAGGGCCACCATGTCATATTGAACCACTCCCTAGAGCCACGATAAAACCTGGGGTATCACCTGAGATATTTATGGCATCTTGAAAGTATACACCATAAATGTTATGGCAGATCCCACTTCCAGGACTCCCAGCTATTAGGAGAATGGGGTTCCTTCCCCCCAATCAGCACTGCGGAGGGCAGTGTAACAGCTTGAGGTCCGCCTGTTACCTGTGCTTCAGTGTGTTCTCTTCTTACAGCCTTGAGTTTAGAAACAGCAGCTTTGGGAGCAGTTTGTGGGAGGGCCCTATGACCAGCGGGCCCCTGTCCGAATACGCCTCCATGGAGATGAGCCTGCACGCATTGTACATGCATGAAGTAAGTGGCTATACGTCTGTATCCTGCAAAACACTCCCACTACTACAGTACTGCTACTACTACCCTACACTACTACTGGTACAGTACTGCTACCCTACACTACTACTGGTACAGTACTGCTACTACTACCCTACACTACTACTGGTACAGTACTGCTACTACTACCCTACACTACTACTACAGTACTGCTACTACTACCCTACACTACTACTAGTACAGTACTGCTACTACTACCCTACACTACTATTGGTACAGTACTGCTACTACTACCCTACACTACTACTGGTACAGTACTACTACTAGTACAGTACTGCTACTACTACCCTACACTACTACTAGTACAGTACTGCTACTACTACCCTACACTACTACTAGTACAGTACTGCTACTACTACCCTACACTACTACTAGTACAGTACTGCTACTACTACCCTACACTACTACTGGTACAGTACTGCTACTACTACCCTACACTACTACTGGTACAGTACTGCTACTACTACCCTACACTACTACTAGTACAGTACTGCTACTACACTCCTACACTACTACTGGTACAGTACTGCTACTACTACCCTACACTACTACTAGTACAGTACTGCTACTACTACCCTACACTACTACTAGTACAGTACTGCTACTACTACCCTACACTACTACTAGTACAGTACTGCTACTACTACCCTACACTACTACTGGTACAGTACTGCTACTACTACCCTACACTACTACTGGTACAGTACTGCTACTACTACCCTACACTACTACTAGTACAGTACTGCTACTGCACTCCTACACTACTACTGGTACAGTACTGCTACCCTACACTACTACTGGTACAGTACTGCTACTACTACTACCCTACACTACTACTAGTACAGTACTGCTACTACTACCCTACACTACTACTAGTACAGTACTGCTGCTACTACTACCCTACACTACTACTAGTACAGTACTGCTACTACTACCCTACACTACTACTAGTACAGTACTGCTACTACTACTACCCTACACTACTACTGGTACAGTACTGCTACTACTACCCTACACTACTACTGGTACAGTACTGCTACACTACTACTGGTACAGTACTGCTACTACAACCCTACACTACTACTGGTACAGTACTGCTACCCTACACTCCTACACTACTACTGGTACAGTACTGCTACTACAACCCTACACTACTACTAGTACAGTACTGCTACTACACTCCTACACTACTACTGGTACAGTACTGCTACTACACTCCCACTACTACCCTACACTACTACTAGTACAGTACTGCTACTACTACCCTACACTACTACTAGTACAGTACTACTACCCTACACTAGTACAGTACTGCTACTACACTACTAGTACAGTACTGTTACTACACTCCAACTATTAATACAGTACTGCTACTACACTCCTACTACTAGTAGTACAGGACCGCTATTACACTACTACTGGTACAGGACTACTATTACACTACTACTACTACCCTACACTACTACTAGTACAGTACTACTATTACACTCCTACTACTACAGGGCTACTATACACTCTTACTACTACTAGTACAGTACTGCTATTACACTCCTACTACTAGTACAGTACTACTATTATACTACTACTACAGTACTGCTATTATACTCTTACTAGTACAGTACTGCTATTTCACTCCTACTAGTACAGGACTATTACACTATTACTACTACTAGTACAGTACTGCTATTACACTCCTACTACTAGTAGTACGGTACTAATATTACACTTCTACTACTAGTACAGGACTACTATTATACTCTTACTACTACCAGTACAGTACTACTATTATACTCTTACTACTACTAGTACAGTACTACTATTACACTCCTACTATAACACAACTTCTTATAGTACACTTCTAGTAAAGTATTTCTATTACACTGCTGATACTACTTCTACTACACTATATTATTACTACTACACTAATGCTACACTACTGCTCTTACACTCTTACTAATACAGTACATTATTACTACTACTTCTATTACACTACTACAAGTATATTCCATCACTACTACTATATTGCTGCTGCTACTACTACACTACTACTTCTGCTGCTACTACTAGTACTATACTGCTACTACAATACTACTATACTACCACATTATGATAAAAGGAAAAAGAGAACAAAATGAGCGGCACTCACCGTTGATAGGCAGGTAACTTTATTCCATATACTACCACATTACTTTAGTACTACACTACTTCTTTACCAATATATTGCTACAGTTCTGTACTGCTACTCTACAACTATACTACTTATGTACACTACACTACTGTAGTACCAATATTCTTCTATTAATACTCCTACTAACACTACTACACTTCTGCTATACTGCTACTACTGCTTTACAGCCAACACCTCCAGTGCAAGTACAACTATTGACCCGTCTGCTCTCTGCCAGTTACATCAGCAGCACACTCGGATGATGCCGGGCCGGCACATATGGCACAGGCAGGAGAGCGATGAGAGTGGAGAGAGTGTGTCAGGGGATGGACTTATTAACACTACATCCAACATACCCACCTCTGCCAGCTGCCCGTCACCCACTACTCTGCTCAGAGAGGATAGGATGCCGCCATTCAGTGCACACAGGTTCAGTGCCAGCACAGGTAGGTATATGTCCTGCAGGGCGCACCTGCCCCATAGACATTCATAGGTAGACATTCAGTACCAACTCTCCCCTGTCTGTGGAGCACAGTCACTAGGTGACAGGAAAGTAGGGATCAGCCAGACTGGATTCTTACTTGATGGGTCTTATGTTTGCTTGTGTACAAGCGGTGCCAGAGTTATATGGCCGCTACTTATCTTCACACCTCCAGAGAAGTAACCTGCTTTTTTTGGCCAGGGTATATGAACACTTTACTGGGGGAATATGTTATGGGTGTCGGGGTCAGCCCCTGGACAGACCTTGCACTGGGGCCCAGGAGCTTTATACCTGTCTCCGTATTGTGTCCCCCACTATGTTACCTGATGCAGAGTTCTCGCCCATAATGTATGACTGGATAATGGATTTTGCTCACTTTTCATTTATTTTCCACAGACTTTGGATCAGTTCAGAGACCCGCATCTAACTTAGCCCGGCAGCCCATGGGTGGATGGAGCGAAGACACTCAAAGTGCCCATCACCCAGAAACTGTGCCAGAGGAAGGGTCTGAAGATGAGCTACCACCTCAGACTCATAAGGTTGGTGCATCCTCCAGGCTCATCATTTATTCCTTTCAAATCAGTACTGATAAATTTTTTTGGGAAAAACACAGCTACTTTCTTCCAAAAACAGCGCCACCCCATCCACAGGTCATGTCTGGTATTGCAGCCGAGCTCCATTGAAGTGAATGGAGCTGGACTACCATACCACATACATCCTGTGGACAGGTGTGGCGCTGTTTTTGGAAGATAGCTGCCATGTTTTTCTAATTCTGGACAACCCCTTTAAATTCTCCTTTTTCCCCGCTTTCCCCCCTTCAATTCTATGCACAGCAGCACTTTGCTGTGTGTAAGGCTAGAGCCATGAATTTAATATAAATGCTACTAACCTGCCACAACTAGTGTGTATATGCATGTATTTAAAGGGGAAGTCCTCTTACAGGGTTTTTCCCATTAACCGCATTTATCATCGCCACTCTATTCACTACTACATAGCCCCATATACACTCCATTCACACAGGGGACTCAGGGACCCACATTCCCAGTAGTCGGGCCCCCAGCGATCATACTTTTATCACCAAGCCTTTGGAAAGGTAATAAATATCTTTTATCAGAAAACCCCTTTAAAACTGAGGCAAAATGGATTAGAATTTGGGGAGAATGCAAGTTTTGATTTCTGATTTCTTCCTGCCTCTTTCCCTCTTTATCCCCTTCTGTTTTCGGGGGGGGGGGGGGGGGGGCACCGCAAAAGGGAGTGGGTTGGTGGGGATTAGAGGATTGGGGGTTAATTATGGGAAAGAGTAAATAATAATCTTGTTTGTATATTTTTTTTTCTTTGAATTGTCAATAAAATTTATTATAAAAAAAAATAAACTTTTAAATTTTTTCTGTTTGTGTACTATGGACTTTGACTTTTTTTTTTTGTCCTTGTAGGTGTAAAATATCTTCTTCACAACCTCAAGAAGTGACCTGTAGACTTCTCCCGCCCTTGGAAATTCTTGGGAGAGTGAATGTGCCCATAGTCCACGTGTACGTGAGTCTGGCTCTGTATCCCTTCAGTGTCTGTATACCTCTGTATATATGAATCTTATGGTCTCACCTGTGCGCTTGAGAATATACTGGACTGGATTTGCACTGGACGATCAGATTCTGCGAGCGTCGCTGTTATCACGGAGAAACGTTGCACAAGTGATCCTTCCCGATTCTTCATTGTATACTTCTCTTCTGTATCTGACCTCATCCGACATAAAGGGAATATACTAAAACCCTGCACTGGAGAAGCCTTCTTCTACCGTCTTCTGTATGAAAAGACTTTAAGGGAGGTTTATACTTTTGCAACCTCGTTTATTGCTCCAATTAATTTTAAAAAAGACGATCAAGCCACTTTGCAAAGAGTACTATTTTGTATTTCAGCTCCTCTGCAGACCTATGCGTCTTTACAGTTTAAAATGTATTGTGTTACTGCCCTCCCCAATCTTGTGAACCTGCTGTCGCAGAGTAACACATAACTGCGAGATCAGACTACACACAGGGTTTGTTTGTAGTCTGTAACCATGGAGACACACAGGTCTGTATAGCTGGTGTATACACAAAGAAAACACAAGTATTTACAAAGTTGCTTCTTCTTTTATTTTAGAGACTTGGAGCAATAAAATAATTGGTTGCAGAGAAATAAACGCCGGCTGATTTAAATATATAAGACTGGATCTTTGGGTTTACATAGGTTCATTGTTCTAAGTCTATAGGGAACCACTAACTCCATCTGCAATGTTTTGTATAGAAATGTATATTGCATCTTTTGTACCATTGTATAATATGAATTAAAATGAATTCTCTGTAACGTGGAATGTCTTTGTGTTGTCACATTCATTACAGCAAATAATGGCAAAAAAAAAAAAAGAGGGAGAAAGGCGCTCATAGGGTGAGTAAGTCAAATAACCGCGCCCTCACACAGGAGAGATGGTTTGCTCACCTATTTGGGTTGCACCAAATTGGGCGCAACCACAATGAAGGCCAGATGAAGATAGTTACTGTTTGGTGCAGCCGGACTTGTCCGATAACCTTAGGCGGGAACCAAACCGCCGGTCAGGTGAACAATAGTACTGGAGGAACGCTGGACCATAGGAGTCAAGCAAACGTGTGGACATACATGTAAAAGTATGTAATACAATTATAAAAATATGTTAATAAAAGTATAACAAATAGAAAATAAGATTCATCTCCAGATGTACAAATAAAAGGACAGCTCCCAAGACCGGATCCCATAAGTATATATACAGTCGGGGGGTGGGGGGGGGGGGGGGGTATTGTCAGATCACATGTATCAGGGTTAGTTACCTGGTATAGGTGCAAACTACTACGTATGGGGCACTTGAGAAAGGCTCTGTGTTTTGAGCCGAAACGTCGCCTCACTGTGCCACTGTGGCCCAATAAATTATTTATTTTTTCTACTGGATGTGCTGTCCGTTTCCATCTACATTAGTGGGTAAGCAGTGACTCCCCTGGACATAGCACCCGCTGTTTATACTGAGGATTGGTGCTGCCATACCTTTCTTCTTATATATATACAGTCAGGTGCATAAATATTGGGACATGGACACAATTCTAAATTTTTTGGCTCTATACACCATCACAATGGATTTGAAATGTAACGGACAAGATGTGCTTTACCTGCAGACTGTCAGCTGTAATTTGAGGGCATTTACATCCAAATCAGGTGAACGGTGCAGGAATTACAGCAGTTTCCATCTGTGCCTCCCACTTGTTAAGGGACCAAAAGTAATGGGACAATTGTCTTCTCCGCTGTTCCATGGCCCGGTGTGTGTTATTCCCTCATTATCCCAATTACAATGAGCAGATAAAAGGTCCAGAGGTCATTTCACGTCTGCTATTTGCATCTGGAATCTGTTGCTGTCAACTCTCAAGATGAGATCCAAAGAGCTGTCAATAACAGCAATCCATTGATGTGTCTCCTATACGGTGAGTTCACCCAACGGAACCTAGAGCCGCCGTATCTCAGAGTTAGTTGATAACTCTTTACCTGAATAACTCAGCAAATACAGCAAAATAATGGCAAAAAAAAGAGAGAAAGGCGCTCATAGGTTAAGTAAGTAAAATAACAGTGCCCTCACACAGGAGACGTGTTGGGCGCAACCACAATGAAGGCCAGATGAAGATAGTTACTGGTTGGCGCAGCCAGACTTGTCCAATAACCTTAGGCGGGAGCCAAACCGCCGGTCAGGTGAACAATAGTACTGGAGGAACGCTGGACCATAGGAGTCAAGCAAACGTGTGGACAACACAGGGCGCAAAATCACAACCAGGTGTCAAATACATTTTGATTACTTCAAAGACAATGCGTAGTCTGAGTAGTTTGCTTTTCTTAGATGGGCATCCTGAGTTGGGACCTTGTTTATTATTATACTGTCAATTCAATTACCATTATAAGTATTCTCTATCTTTGTCCTCTTGTAGATGAGTATTTTAAGTTGGGAACCTCATTACTATTATACTGATCATTTATATATATATATATATATATATATATATATACAGTGGGATGCGAAAGTTTGGGCAACCTTGTTAATCGTCATGATTTTCCTGTATAAATCGTTGGTTGTTACGATACAAAATGTCAGTTAAACATATCATATAGGAGACACACACAGTGATATTTGAGAAGTGCAATGAAGTTTATTGGATTTACAGAAAGTGCTATAATTGTTTACACACAATCAGGCAGGTGCTACATGTGGTCACTGTTGTTGTCATTTTATTGATTCCAAAACCTTTAGAACTAATTATTGGAACTCACATTGGCTTGGTAAGCTCAGTGACCCCTGACCTACATACACAGGTGAATCCAATTTTGAGAGAGAGTATTTAAGGGGGTCAATTGTAAGTTTCCCTCCTCTTTTAATTTTCTCTGAAGAGTAGCAACATGGGGTCTCAAAATAACTCTCAAATGACCTGAAGACACAGATTGTTCACCATCATGGTTTAGGGGAAGGATACAGAAAGCTGTCTCAGAGATTTCCGCCGTCTGTTTCCACAGTTAGGAACATATTGAGGAAATGGAAGACCACAGGCTCAGCTCAAGTTAAGGCTCGAAGTGGCAGACCAAGAAAAATCTCGGATAGACAGAAGCGACGAATGGTGAGAACAGTCAGAGTCAACCCACAGACCAGCACCAAAGACCTACAACATCATCTTGCTGCAGATGGAGTCACTGTGCATCGTTCAACCATTCGGCGCACTTTACACAAGGAGATGCTGTATGCGAGAGTGATGCAGAGGAAGCCTTTTCTCAGTCCCCAGACCTGAATATAATGGAAAATCTGTGGTGTGACTTAGAGAGAGCTGTCCATGCTCGGAAGCCATAAAACCTGAATGAACTAAAGATGTTTTGTAAAGAGGAATGGTCCAAAATACCTTCAACCAGAATCCAGACTCTCATTGGAACCTACAGGAAGCGTTTAGAGGCTGTAATTCCTAAGGATCTACTAAATATTGATTTCATTTCTTTTTTGTGGTGCCCAAATTTATGCACCTGCCTAATTTTGTTTAAACAATTATAGCACTTTCTGTAAATCCAATAAACTTAATTTCACTTCTCAAATATCACTGTGTGTGTCTCCTATATGATAGATTTAACTGACATTTTTTATCGTAACCACCAACGATTTATACAGGAAAATCATGACGATTAACAAGGTTGCCCAAACTTTTGCATCCCACTGTGTATATATATATATATATATATATATATATATATGTTCCCCATATGTAGTAGTTGGCACCTAACTAACCCTGATACATGTGATCTGACAGTACATCTGGAGATTAATCTTATTTTCTATTTGTTATACTTTTATTAATACTTATTTTTATATAATATATATTGTAGTACATACTTTTACATATATGTATATACAGTGGATATAAAAAGTCTACACACCCCTGTTAAAATGTCAGGTTTCTGTGCGGTAAAAAAATGAGACAAAGAGAAATAATTTCAGAACTTTTTCCACCTTTTAATGTGACCTATAAACTGTACAACTCAATTGAAAAACAAACTGAAATCTTTTAGGTGGCGGGAAGAAAAAAAGAATAATAATAATGTGGTTGCATAAGTGTGCACACCCTCTTATAACTGGGAATGTAGCTGTGTTCAGAATTAAGCAATCACATTCACAGTCCTGTTACATAGGAGTCTGCATACACCGGCCATCATGTAAAGTGCCTCTGATTAACCCCAAATAAAGTTCAGCTGCTCTAGTTGGTCTTTCCTGAAATTTTCTTAGTCGCCTCCCACAGCAGAAGCCATGGTCCACAGAGAGCTTCCAAAGCATCAGAGGGATCTCATTGTTAGAAGGTATCAGTTAGGGTACAAAAGAATTTCCAAGGCATTAGATACACCATGGAACACAGTGAAGACCGTCATCATCAAGTGGAGAAAATATGGCACAACAGTGACATTACCAAGAACTGGACGTCCCTCAAAAATTGATTAAAAAACAAGAAGAAAACTGGTCTGGGAGGCGACCAAGAGGCCTACCGATACATTAAAGGAGCTGCAGGAATATCTGGCAAGTCCTGGCTGTGTGGTACAAGTGACAACAATCTCCCATATTCTTCATATGTCTGGGCTATGGGGTAGAGCGGCAAGACGAAAGCCTTTTCTTACGAAGAAAAACATCCAAGCCAGGCTACATTTTGCAAAAACACATCTGAAGTCTCCCAAAAACATGTGGGAAAAGGTGTTATGGTCTGATGAAACCAAGGTTTAACTTTTTGGCCATAATTCCAAAAGATATGTTTGGCGCAAAAACAACACTGCACATCACCAAAAGAACACCATCCACACAGTGAAGCATGGTGGTGGCAGCATCATGCCAAGGCGCTGTTGTTCTTCAGCTGGAACTGGGGCCTTAGTTAAACTAGAGGGAATTATGAACAGTTCCAAATACCAGTCAATATTGGCACAAAACCTTCAGGCTTCTGCTAGAAAGCTAAACGTGAAGAGGAACTTCATCTTTCAGCATGACAACGACCCAAAGCATACATCCAAATCAACAAAGGAATGGCTTCACCAGAAGAAGATTAAAGTTTTGGAATGGCCCAGCCAGAGCCCAGACCTGAATCAGATTCAAAATCTGTGGGGTGCTCTGAAGAGGGCTGTGCACAGGAGATGTCCTCACAATCTGACAGTTTTGGAGTGTTTTTGCAAAAAAGAGTGGGCAAATCTGTCACGGAAGGTGAGGGAAGGAAAGCAAACCAAACACAACTAACAGGTAACCAAACACCAGGCTAGGCCCCACAGCTAAGGAACAGGGAATGGTCACCACCTGACAAACCATAAGCCTTTCCCTCACTGCTAACAACATGAACAAATCCCAATGGTAGAAGTGTTCACGCACTGGAACCTAATCCCTGCTGCAACTGAAACAGACCCTCAGCTAGGGAACAGGCGATAAGACAACCAGTTCCTTGCAAGAGATGAAGGAACCAGTGTCTTCCTAAGGCCTAGCCAGGAAATACAACAAAAGGGATCCGTCAATGCGGCAATTTCTTGAACACTTACTAATGGATCCGGCATTAATACATTTCAATGGAAATTAATGCCGGGTCCAGCTGTAGCAGTAACATATGCTAAAATAGATTTTTTTTTTGATGAAAACATGACAGTTGCCCTTAAAATTTCAAAGAAAAGTTTCTTGAATGTTAATAGCTGAGTCTTCATCACCCTCAGTAACCTCTGCACCAACAGACCCTAAGCATCCTGCCCTTCAGCTAGGTATTTTCTTTAGGGAGTATGGTGGTCACCCTCAGCTGGAAGGCTGGAGTATAGTAAGGGGTCACAATGCTTTTAGGTTTTTTTCTTCTAAATTTGTAAATTTACCTTCAGGGTCTCTTCCTAACAGACCATAAATTGCAGCAAATTAGGTGAAATCTGTTGCAAAATCCACTAAAAATCCACTGCAAATTTACATGAGCTACACACAGATTTGTAGTGGGTTTTGCTCTGGACATGCGGCAGGTTTTACCAAATGCACAAGTTGTAGCTAAGGCTATGTTCACGCATGCAGTAGCCTGATCCAACAGGCTATTCCAGCAGAGGTAATGCTAACTAGTGATGAGCGGCATAGGCAATATTCGAATTTGTGATATTTAGCTAATTTTTGGCCTAATATTCGCCTTAAATTCGCAAATTCGAGAATTAGTGATCTCCAGTGATTATTTTCTTGATTGCGGAAATCGGCAATGTAATATATTTGTGATAAAAATTTGCCATTAGAATATTCGCGATCAACACTAAGAGGTAGGCAACTTTCCTATTGGTTGCTAAGTGCCGATATTTGCGATAAATTCGCGATTAGAAAATTCGCAATCAACACTATTCGTGAATACGAATATATAGCACTATATTCTAAATATTCGCAAATTCTCGAAGTGGCGATATTCGTGATTAAAATTTGCGATTCGAATATTCGTGCTCAACACTAAAAATTGCTTGTGTCAAAAAATATGATGGTGGGTTGCACAATGTTTTTTTTCCCTATATATCTATATACTGCATTTGGTGGTAGATGACGGGTTTATCTCTAATGACAATTCAGGAGGCTCTACTGCAGATGTAGACGGGACAAAGTCATCAGGTTGGTCATTGACCTTGGTACCTTCCTTTGAGAGTTCAAAGCCTACAAAAACACATACAAAGCGCATCGTCTGTCAATTTAGTAGTGACGTAGCTCTGATCTGAAGTTGACCTAAACCTCACCATGATGGTCTGCAGGTCCTGGCATCGGTTGTGCTGTAGGCTGAACATTTTTTAGAGCCATCAAACCTGATTTCTATTAAAATACAACAAAAAACACAATGCAGTCAAGTATGAAGTAACACAGTTTTGCTCTGTTTCTCAGTTCCATCATACTTCGGTACCTGACTCTTCACTTAGACAGGTTTTGCACCAAGTTGTGGCAGTAAATGAAGCTGCCACCTCCACATTGATGGCATCTATGTGCATGTGGCTCAAGAAATAGAGCACACTTGTGAAGGAGGCTCGTGCTTTGCTCCAGAAGCCATAGCTCGATTGCAGTTTCCTGCAGCAATGGAGTGTAGAAGTGCATCACCCGGCAAGGCAGTTGGGTTGGATCTAATGGGTTGCCGAAGGCCCACCAAAGTGACCAGCCTATGAAAAAGGGAATATTACCGTAAGACTAAATATTGATGGTAGGTTTTCTAGATTGATGTCTGTATGCTGGTGTTGGCAGTTGGTGATCGATAATAATGTCCTGGTGCTAATTTGTCTTGGCAATTATTAGCTGTGTGTTCATGGTGGTAAGTCTTAATGATTGTTGCGTGTGTGGATGTGATGGCTGGTCTTGGTGATTGTTGGTTGTCTGCTGGTTGTGGCTGGTCTTAGATATTGTTGGCTATGAGATGGCCGTGGTGATTATTGCCTTTGTTCTGGCAGTAGCTAGTCTTGATGACTGTTGTCAATGAGGTGGTGGTAGTCTTGGTGATAGTTGCCTGTCTGATGGTGGTGGTTGGTCTTGGTGATTGTTGGATCTGTGCTGGTAGTGGTAAGTCTAAATGAATGTTAGTGGTGTGCTGTTGAAGGGAGGTCTTGGTGATTGCTGGCTTTGTGCTGGTGGTGGTTGTGACTTCTCCTGGTGATTATTGCCTTGGTGCTGCTAGTAGTACATCTAAGTGACTATTGGCTGGTCATGGTCTAGTCTATTATCATATCTACATGCCTTTCTCCCCCTCCTGGGGTGTGTTAGTTTGACATCCACACACATGTGCATTGGTGAGGGTGCGACTTCTGTCTTGTCCACTGCTATTCATTGCACACTCAAAAATGTGTGACAACCAAAGAGTTAATAGTCACTTCCAATTTGCCCCGCGCTCCCTCTGGCAAGGTATGGTTGAGTAGAACGGTGCTCAACTTCTGGCCAATAAGTGCTGCACACTTTACCACTATCTGCTGACCTGCCGTCATATAATCCAGCTGAGAAAGAGCTATACCTGTGTATGGAGGTGAAAACTCCAAAAACATATGAATGGTGATTTCAGTAGGTGTCATAAGAAAATCATACATGGAAATGAGACCTATAAGACTGGCATACCTTTCAGAGGATATGGCAGTGGAATATTCTGGAGATTTACGGCTTCATTTAATTTACATGAAAATACTCTGTCTTCTGTCTCCTCCTGGACCATTGACATTACCTAATCACTCGGTGCTCGACTGGACGGTCTGTCGGTCATGTGACGCTGGCCACGTCACATGACCCTCACTCCCCACTATAAATACAGGCAGCTTGCTGGCCACAGGTTGCCTGTTAATTTAGGTTCCTGGTGTTTGTTGGATACCTGTATACTTACCTGATCCTGTTCCCTGACGATCTTTTGCCTGCTCCTCCTGTACTGCGCATCCCTCCTGGTATTTTGACCTCGGCTTCCACCTGACGATCCTTTGCGGACTCCTTTGGTACTTCTCGACTCTCCTGGTATTTATGACCCCAGCTTCTCCTGACCATTCTTTGCTTATCCCTCTGTACTGCGTTGTCCTCTTGGTTTTGACCCGGTCCGTTCACTATCCGTTATTTGTCTTGTCTGTCCTTCCCGCACGTATCCTAAGTTAGGGACTGCTGTCCAGTTGTCCCCTGTCATCAGGACTCGTGAGGCAAGTAGGCAGGACCAGGGGTGAGGGTGGAGCGCAGTGGTCACTATCCTCCCGTGTGTGTGTGTGTGTGTGTGTGTACGTGACGGTTACACCATGGCTCCGTGGGAGAAGACAATGTAAACATGGATTACTCAAAGCCTCGTGCAAAACTGTTGAGTTTTGATTTTGAGACTTTGAATGAAGCAGCGCTCTGTTCCCCTCTCCAAGCAGGAAGTCCCAGCACTATTTCAAGAACCAATCAGTAGCTGAATTACATCCAACCAATCAGCTGCATGTAAAGAACACCAGGTGTGTGTATGTGTCAGAAGTATATAACACACCCGTTATACCTTCCGCTCTGGAAGATAGTAGACACCTATAGTTACGCCTTTGGTTTTCCCACACATTTGTGGCTCCATGAACCCCTATTGGCGACTTACATTTCAAGTTCCGTAGGAATGCTGATGACCCCCAGGCTGTGACAAGCTATGTCTGGAATTATGGATGAACATAAACTGTGTTTGGGCTCCTGAGCACATGCGCTGCTTATCTGTTTCATATTTTGAAAAGGGGCACAATGCCATCACCATAAACAAGGGCACAGAGTCTGTGATTTTCGAGAGGAATCCCCAGGAAGCGGCATCAATGTAATGAGCGTTATGGATGATGCACACAACTGTCTCTTTCTCTGCATCCTGCGGGGAAGTGATATAGGACAAATAATTAGACCTGCACTTGTGACAGATTTCTCTACCATTTCGCAACCAACGGTTATCCTTTCGCCTCATGGTTGTAAGATTACATGTGGTACATGGTTTGATTTGAAATGAATGAGTATCTGGTGATGTGGTGTCACCTGACCTCCCCTAATTGATGGACAACTGCACTTGATTTCACCGTTGAAGACATTTCTTCTGGCGTAATCAGGCAACACAAATTCAAAGAATGAGTATATACACAGTCAAATGCCATTATTATGACTACTACCTTCAGCGTGTTGCTCATGAAGGAAGTCCCATGGGGTGAGCTGGTTCGGTGTGCAGTAGGCTGTCCGCACACATATTATTTGTTGCTGTCAGGACAATTTATCAGAGTTGTAAAAAGTGATGATAATCGGCTTTTGGGCCTCAGGTGGCGGTATTTCTGAACCTGCGCAGTGTGAACTGTTCTCGTGCTGCTGGGGTGAACATGTATCGTGAGTGGATAAATGACTCCATTGTGAATAAACGTGGAAACTGCGGAGCACCACGTACCACTGATGTGAGAGGCGGACTTCAGGTACGAACGTGCTCGAGGGAGGACTGACAAAAAAAGCTCACCACCAAAATGATCCAGGGGGTGACCATATGTGTGTAATACAACAGGTCATACTGCACTGAAGAGGCCGGCGCTTCTTCATAACTCCGGCAGATCCACCGCCAGGTATCGGTCTTAAAAAATGACCCCCTATGTGTCTCCATGGTTACAGACTACAAACAAACTCCCTGTGTAGTTGGATACTGCAGTTATGTGTTCCTTCGCTCCCTCTTTCCCTTTATTGCTAAACTAAACAGAGTTATGTTTGTAGTCAATAACCATGAAGACACATGGGCCTGCATAAGAGCTGTATACACATAACGGTGGAAGATTTTTTTTTAACCTCTTGGTGCCATCCTCTACAAATTTATGGCAATGGTGCTATTTAAATGCGCAATGCGAAGATGGTAAGCATGCACAGGAGCTCAATCGGCACCATTCACAGCTGACACCCTGCTGCAACTCCAGCTGACACTGATCCTGGCTATGAAACCCCTTAGATGTCGCATTTAGTAGTAACTATGACATCTGAGTGGTTAGAAAGAGGGAAGGAGCTCCTTCTGTCATCCAGGTTGCGTCTCCCCTCCGAGACGGGATCATATGTTGCCAGTGGGTTTCCCTGGAAGTTGAGATCTAATGAAGGCTTCCAGGTCTACTTACATCTATTAGGCCCTGGCTGTCAGAAGGCAATTATGGGGAAAAAAAATCTCCTCAAGGCTCAAAATAGTCATGTTCTTAAAGGGAACCTGTCACCTAGATTTTGTGTATAGAGCTGAGGACATGGGTTGCTAGATGGCCGCTAGCACATCCGCAATATCCAGTCCTAATAGCTCTGTGTGCTTTTGTTGTGTAAAAAAACACTATTTGATACATATGCAAATTAACCTGAGATGAGTCCTGTATGTGAGGTTAATTTGCATATGTATCAAATAGGTTTTTTTACACAATAAAAGCACACAGAGCTATGGGGACTGGGTATTGCGGATGTGCTAGCGGCCATCTAGCAGCTCATGTCCTCAGCTCTATATACAAAATCCCAGTGACAGGTTCCCTTTAAATAACCAGGACTATTTGCAAAGTTGCTTAAGTTTTAGTTTTCGATGCAAAAATGGTTGGAAGATGCCCTTTTTATATGCTCTTCTGATACCTACCTGATGGATATAATGTTCTCAGAACAGAATCTGTGTATTTTGAAGGCACTGTGCAGGGCGTGTGCACACTCATCCTCCCGTTTATCACCTGGAAGCCCAAACGCGCAAAGAAAAGTGCAACCCTGGAAGGAAGAGGAAATATGGCCCAAGCGTCACTGAAAAGGGTTTAGGCAGAAACCATTCTGTCCTGTGTGTGGGGGCCTGGTTTGATCTTTGCTACTGGGCCCTTACTTCTCTATGTACGCCACTGGTTATGTCATGTATTGTATTGCCATGTTATGTATTACAACCAGTATATCTGTGTGTGGATGGCACAGTCATGATTAATTATTCTGGCTCAGCCCTTGCAGGTTGCTAGATGGTGGCTGGCTCCACCACTATCTCTAAGGAGTGTGAATTGTGAGAGGAAGGAAGCTGTACCTTATGCTCTCTCTTTTCAGGCCGAAGAAAGATACAGAGATTAACAGAAAAGAAAGAGGGGGAAAACGAGAAGGAGAGAAAAGGAGAACTTAGAATCTGCATGGCCATGTGTAGGAGTCAGTAAGGTAACCTGCTACTGCAGCCATTCAGACCTTGCTGCTGTAAGGGACACCGTTAAAACACCTTTGACACCTGGACAGGTTCTGGACAGTCATGCCTTCAAAGCCCTGCATCCCACAGCAGACACTACAGCCACCATTGCCACAGTACTGTTGTCCACCATAGATTCTACTGAGAGAGACTTTAGAGAGAAAAGAGAACCATAACTCCCATCCTTGCCAAAATCCATACACTCCCATCTGGGAGAGAATTGCACTGTGTACAATTGGAACTGTGTTTTGCTATAGTTGGATGTACTACAGATCCCATTTTGCACTACAGTAAAGAGAGATGTTTATTTTACCTCTAGACTGGTTTCCTGACTCCTATGCCCTATGCTGGGCATTGCACTCTACACACCCTGCCTTGCACCCATCTAGACACTTAACATCAAGGGCACTCCAGTTACTATCAGGCAGAAGCCCTGGAATCAGGGTGTTCCCCACAGGAAGAAAGGGTGCTCCCTCCTTTCACTGCATGGCCCTAGGGAGCAACGGTGTGAGGACAACTGCTGTGACAGCCCGAGCCACTACCACTCCCATCCTCTCAGGCTCCTTAGGGGCTCTCTGCACATATCTCTGCATAGGATCTGTAGGTAGGAGATTTTGGAGCTATAAAAACATTATTTGCTATTTTGGAGCTATAAAAACACACACATATATATATACTGGTATATAGTAAATTAATACATTTCTATCTTGTATTATAAAATCTTAGATACTGCTAATTCTATTATCAGCTTTATAAATGAGACGTATTTACCGTGGGCATTGGGCTCATGCTGAAGATGACCTCCATATTCTATTAAGTGAGCTCCTAAGTCAAATCCGGTTTTCCTCTTGATGTAGCGCAGCTATAGGAATTAATACAGACAAGAAATGTGACATCACTTAGTGAAGGATAAATGTCAGCGCTCATCAGGACTGAAAATCCTTCCACCCAGTAACACAATAAAGCAAATTTGCCAATATGTCAATCAAAAACACATTTAGGTCTAATCTTTTCTTCGGGTCCTCTCCAGTATAACATCCATGTACTTCTCTCTATATCATCTCCAGCACGCATGTCCATATACTCTTCACTCCATGTCCCCACCAACAGAATCTTTTCTACATGCCCTGATCCACCACACATTTCCATCAAATCATCTTCTTCCATGTCCATATGACCTTGGTCTGCTCTTTACTGGAGGTTGTCACCAACAAAAACATGTTTTGAGGGAACAGCTGACTATGTCATGTGTGTATGGGGGTATCTCAACCAAATGACAGATGTCAAGGAAAAGAAGAGTTGGGCATGTTGATTTCAACATGTCTAATCCTTTGTTCCTGCAGTAGATAAGTTGGCACCAAAATAGTCTGGAAGTGGCATATTCTCCTCTCCTATATTCCTATCTCCATACTGAAAATACATGCATGCTTGACCTTGCTGAGTGTATATGGGGGATACATGAGGAGTTGTCAGCTGAATGAGCATATAGTCAACAGTTATCTGGGGTGTATGGTCTTCTAGTGAGGTGGTCTTCTAAAAGAGTTTCACACACCAAGACCAGAACCATAGCTGAGCTATCTTTCACCCCAGGCACAGATTTGGTTTGATGCCCTGGTACTGTAGCAAAATACCCAAGGAGAAGCGGCTTGTTGGCGCCTCCTGGCATTCAGACCGGTGGCTCCCAGTCCCCACGAGCTACAAAGCTACATTCTTGACCAAGACAACATCTCTACCGGGACTAGCCTTTACGGCACGCTCATTAGGGAGCATTTTCTCAGTCCGGATGTTGTGTCGGTCACACAGCTCCCAGGCGTTGGGTGATAAAATAATGGAGCTGGCTTCAGCCAACCCTTCTGCTAGGCGTACTTCATCCATGGTCTGGCCCACCACAACAAAGAACTCTTGTGTTCTGTTACCTATCACGATTTGTGACAGTAGTCCTGCAGAGATGGCTAGAAAAAAAAGGAAGACCATACTTTTTCTTGTTTTTTTCCTAAAACTTTGTCTAAGTTCTCCAAATTTTGTTGCTCCTCCAACATGCTATTACGAGGAAGTTCTTCTTGGATGGTCAGGTGGCCTGCGGTCAAAGCACAGCAAAGCCATCTGCCCAACATCTTACAGCACTTAAAGATGCAAGGAGTATTCAAGGAGTATCAAAGTCTTCTTCTTCCAGTACCAGCTGAACATCTACCATAGGCCACATCTTGGTAGAAGGTCTCACAAAGTTCTTTGAGAGTCCTAGATACCATATTTTTCAACCCTTTATGGCAAAGTACTCTACAGTGTAGTGCTGATCTTACCAATTCTGACCCTGAGCTCCACACCCACTTGAATGGCTCTTACACCGCAAGTCTCCTGAATTTTCAGGCTGCACTGCACTGCCAGCGCGATGACCTCACTCAGCTGATGGCGCCGGACTTTTCCAGAGGGCAAGCAGGGCATCTCCTGACAAGTGAGATATTTACACAGTACAGTGGTAAAGGAGTAAAGTGGTAAGTATCCGCTAAAGCTGGACATAGACAAAAAGTGTTCCCACAGGATCAATCATCGAATAAACAACGAACATTAAACAGCCATTAAAAGCCAATTGTTTGGGAAATTTGGACACCCCAAAACTGGTTTTACTGTTTGTGGTGGAACGGGCCAAATTATGATAGCCCATCTATATTTGAGCATGGGGGCCAACTCTTGGGCTACGGTACATTCCCTTCATTCTTTATGCAGGCATAGGGCTATACATATGCTTGCAGCCCAGGGCTTTTCTGGTACTTTTTCTGGTCCTCAGGATAGGTCACCAATATCAGATCAGTGGCGGTCCAACACCCAGCACCCCCAGTAACCAGCTGTTTGGAGCAGCTGTTGGTAACGGAAACTATACTGTAGATGAAGCTGGATGCACAAGGTTCCATCCACAGTGTAGGCCGTACTGGGGTACTGCAGCTCAGCATCGTGCGCCATTTATAGTAGTCCTGTCGTCTTATGTACCAGAGAGGTTACTGGGCCCTTGACATACAATGGCCCAGTGAATTACTGCAGTCCCTATTTTCTCCATAGCTACCTCCCCTTAGGGGGTCCACCATCTATGGTCATTGGCACAGTGGGTAACATCTCAAAGCTCTTCACAAGATCTGGATATGTGACTGATATTCACTGCAAATGGCGGAGGTGTGTAGTACTACATGTAGACAGGACCTAAGGTAAGTGCCAGAAATAAATACCACGGTAGCTGCCCCTACGACTGGGTTTTTGGGGAGACAGCTTCTCTTTATTTTTGGTCTTCTAACCGTATGAAAAAAACAGTACATGCAAAATTGAGGATGTCACCTCCGGCCACCAGCACATCTGTGAGAAATACAAATAGGTCTGAGGAGCACAGACAGACATGAACTAAATCAACAACAAAAATATACAAAAAAGACAAAATAAATGGTGAACATTAGGCTTGTATGTCTCATGGGCCAGTGACCACAGCTAGTGTGTCTATTACGTGTATGGATGGAGTAGTCACCGATACAGGAAGTCAGGGGGATCGGGGTGGAAAACATACAAGAGCAGGTGCTTACTCAAGAGAGTCCACTCTGGATGTCAACCATCTTCCCTCTCAGCAAATTGGGGCCCAGACCCCAGAAGCTCCTTGTAGATTTGTAGAAATACTAATATTTTAGGTTGACATTTGAAGCCAGAGATAAGGCCACATTGGCAGGGAAGCCATTTTGTGCCAGAAAAACGTTTTGGTTCCTATGTTGGGCAAATACTTACGGTCTACGATGTCTCCTATGTAACTATTCAGGGTCTTGGTTAATTGGTCTGCTCCGTACCCCTTCTTTATTAGCGCTGCTGAATTTTTCAGTTAAAGCAGTAAAACCTAGAAGAAGGAAAAAAAATGTGGTTTTCTCAGCATGTCTACTGAAGTGACTGCCGATGTATCTAAGCCTATCATGTGTCATGCTATCAATGTATCTAAGCCTTTCATGTATGATACAGACTGAGGCGCTGCGTCTAATCCTATCATATGTATTACTGTTTGCTGATGTATCTAAGCCTGACGTGTTGTTGGTGAATAAAAGCCTATGTTGTGCGAGACTGTATCTAAGCCGTTCATGTGTGATACAGTCTGAGGTGAGGTGTTTAATCCTATCATACGCATTACTGTCTGCCAATGAATGAAGCCTATCTTGCGTGATACAGTGCTGAGCTGCTGTATCTAATCCTATTTTGTGTGATGCTATCTGCTGAATTGGTGTATCTAATCCTGTCTCGTAGTGTGATACAGTCCCAGACAACCACATAGCTCTATAGAGACTCCTGATACCTGAGACATGAGCAAACAGTAAGACGCCATGGAAATTCTGAATACTTGGCAATTTTTTCATTAGATTCCCGTAGATAACAAGATCCGGCACGTGAGCCGTCACTTTCCCAAGTGTATTCGGAACAGGCTGCTCCTCCATTTTTATCAAGCTAAGTCTATACAGGATTAGTCCTGTTTCCATGGAAACAGCAGTCAAGTGATGAAGGCGCCATCTTTACTGAGGGCAATTTATATGTCTCACTTTGGTGTACAGGATTGTGTAACATGACCATACACCTCAGTATGGCTGCTCAGACTTTTCTAGTATGAGGACAACATAGTGTCAGCAGTCACAACTGGGCCCCAGTATAGTGAGGACCGCGGGTGACGTGGGAAGTAAGGGACTGGATACGTAACTGCTGCAGATTTGGTGCGTTCACCCACAGTGTTTATAGGAAAAATGTTCCCTTTTTTTTTAATCATTGCCGATAATTTTCTTCATTGTCATCAGGCATCGTGAAATACAGAATACGACACAAACAATATTTTTGGGGTGTTTTTATGGGTCTATAATATTTTTGCAGGCGTTATCCCATAAGCTTCTCTATGTTAAACATCAAATGAATTAAATAAAAAAATTCTCCCAAAAATAACAAATTTAATTCATGCATAAAAAAAAACAACTAGGTTTAGGCAAAGGGTTTAGGCAGAAACGATTCTGTCCTGTGAGGGGGACCTGGTTTGATCCTTGCTTACTTCTCTATATACGACACTGGGTAATAGAAATACTTTGCTGAACTCTGGGGGCCGGTCATAACACATCTGCGGGGCCTGAAACCCCCAATGGTCGTGTCAGTGGGGTGGTGGATAATATGACGAATCGGCATGTATGCAATGGTTGTAGGTCATGTGGCGGATGCACCACAGCTGTGGGACGCCTGCAATGTGGCCTAAACCGCGCTGGTGTCTAGTTTGACGTGGTTTTCATATTGATTGTAGTTTCATTGGTAATTGATCAATCAAAACCAGGTGGCCTTACTGGGAAATTTTCCAGTGGGCTGATGCCCAGGGGGCCGCTTGAGCCCTCCTCCCTCATGGCCGGCCAGTGGAAGTTTTTGGGGATGTATTTTGTGATGGACTGTGGTATTTGGCTCTGTTGGGGTGGTATAATGTGCCGCAATATGGTATTGCAGGCCCCGCCTACTTGTGTTGGCCCCGTCTTCCATGTTTTTCGACCCCCACTACAAAACGGGGCCACTTTTACTATTTTTTCCAGGGCCACTTTCCCAGTCCGCCCCTGCGTGTCACCATCAACATGAAACTGCAATCTGAAAGCTGTGCCATTGCACATGATAGCTCAGTGTCAGCTAAAGTGCACCCTCAGTATGTGAACCCTGTCATATTAGAGGGAAAAGTACACAGAAAAGAGCTGACAACACAAATCCGCGCAAGAATTAAAATTTCCACAAAAAAAATAACATTTTGGTGAATTTATTATTGCTATGAAATTCAGAATCAGGTGATGCAACAACATGTATCACATAAGAATACCGAGTCACAAGTTGCACAACGCACGTCACATGAGAAACTGTCAAAAACAATACTTCCAGGCTTCCGTATTCGTCTTCTTGGGTGTACCAACATGGCCGATAGCCCCGCCCTCCCCTGATCGACAACCCTGTGCAGCCAATGGGTGATCCGCACTGCGAGGATGCTTTCGGTCTCCAGGGCAACGGAAAGGAAGTGACGTTATTTCCGGTGGCCCGGAGCCGCAGGCTGGGTTCTGGTGAGTGCTAACGGGTGTAGTCGGGTGGTCTGAGGGTATTACAGGGCGGGCGTGACTGTGCGGGGTCCGGGTGCCCGGAATTCGCCTGTATGCGGGATACATACCGCTCGGGTGTAATCTGCGCCTATAGGGTGAGGTCTTATAGGGTTATGTGTAGAGGGACCGCTCTTAAAGGGATTGTCCAGTTTCACCTCAGTGAAGCTTGTTCTGCAACTTTCTTATATACTTGCTGGTTCAGTTCTTTGCCATTGTCAAGATCTCTGCTTGCTTTCACTGAATACAGTTCTTGTTTACATCCAGAGTCTTGTGATCCTGTAAGGACCTGCTGCTTCTTACAGCAGAGGGTCTGTTACAGTTGTATCCAGTCCAGGCATACCTCCATGTGCATGAATTATTAAAGTCTGTAATGGGAGCGTCGGCCATTATTCAACGCTCCTTGTTTCCTGTGCTCACAGCGCAGTAATCGTTAATTTCTAACGATAATTTGTTTTCCCTTAGTCCTAACAGTGGCACAGATGGGGTATTCTGCCCCTGTGGACTGGTTAGGACAGGTGGAAGTTTAATGAACAATAAAAAACTCTGGCATGTACACGCCCTCCCTGCCCCCAATAAAGAGGGGCGTAGCCCTCATGCTATTGTGTAATAACAAGTAGACAAAAAAATAATAATAAACAAAGGGGGGGAAATTTGTGTGCCACTGTTAGGACTAAGGGAAAACAAATTATCGTTAGAAATTAACGATTCCCTTACGTCCTAACCAGTGGCACAGATGGGGATTTAGCAAGTAGAAACCCCCATGGGAGGGTCCTCATGCCTGGCGGAAGATAACACTGTACGGCCAAATGAGGAATAACCATGTACAGGTCCTTCTCAAAAAATTAGCATATTGTGATAAAGTTCATTATTTTCTGTAATGTACTGATAAACATTAGACTTTCATATATTTTAGATTCATTACACACCAACTGAAGTAGTTCAAGCCTTTTATTGTTTTAATATTGATGATTTTGGCATACAGCTCATGAAAACCCAAAATTCCTATCTCAAAAAATTAGCATATCATGAAAAGGTTCTCTAAACGAGCTATTAACCTAATCATCTGAATAAACTAATTAACTCTAAACACCTGCAAAAGATTCCTGAGGCTTTTAAAAACTCCCAGCCTGGTTCATTACTCAAAACCGCAATCATGGGTAAGACTGCCGACCAGACTGCTGTCCAGAAGGCCATCATTGACACCCTCAAGCAAGAGGGTAAGACACAGAAAGAAATTTCTGAAAGAATAGGCTGTTCCCAGAGAGCTGTATCAAGGCACCTCAGTGGGAAGTCTGTGGGAAGGAAAAAGTGTGGCAGAAAACGCTGCACAACAAGAAGAGGTGACCAGACCCTTAGGAAGATTGTGGAGAAGGACCGATTCCAGACCTTGGGGGACCTGCGGAAGCAGTGGACTGAGTCTGGAGTAGAAACATCCAGAGCCACCGTGTACAGGCGTGTGCAGGAAATGGGCTACAGGTGCCGCATTCCCCAGGTCAAGCCACTTTTGAACCAGAAACAGCGGCAGAAGCGCCTGACCTTGGCTACAGAGAAGCAGCACTGGACTGTTGCATGTCATTCGGAAATCAAGGTGCCAGAGTCTGGAGGAAGACTGGGGAGAGGGAAATGCCAAAATGCCTGAAGTCCAGTGTCAAGTACCCACAGTCAGTGATGGTCTGGGGTGCCATGTCAGCTGCTGGTGTTGGTCCACTGTGTTTTATCAAGGGCAGGATCAATGCAGCTAGCTATCAGGAGATTTTGGAGCACTTCATGCTTCCATCTGCTGAAAAGCTTTATGGAGATGAAGATTTCATTTTTCAGCACGACCTGGCACCTGCTCACAGTGCCAAAACCACTGGTAAATGGTTTACTGACCATGGTATTACTGTGCTCAATTGGCCTGCCAACTCTCCTGACCTGAACCCCATAGAGAATCTGTGGGATATTGGGAAGAGAAAGTTGAGAGACGCAAGACCCAACACTCTGGATGAGCTTAAGGCCGCTATCGAAGCCTCCTGGGCCTCCATAACACCTCAGCAGTGCCACAGGCTGATTGCCTCCATGCCACGCCGCATTGAAGCAGTGATTTCTGCAAAAGGATTCCCGACCAAGTATTGAGTGCATAACTGAACATAATTATTTGAAGGTTGACTTTTTTTGTATTAAAAACACTTTTCTTTTATTGGTCGGATGAAATATGCTAATTTTTTGAGATAGGAAATTTAGGTTTTCATGAGCTGTATGCCAAAATCATCAATATTAAAACAATAAAAGGCTTGAACTACTTCAGTTGGTCTGTAATGAATCTAAAATATATGAAAGTCTAATGTTTATCAGTACATTACAGAAAATAATGAACTTTATCACAATATGCTAATTTTTTTAGAAGGACCTGTATTCTAGTATCCACTCTATAGTGTGAGATAAAAGTGGAGTGAGAACTCCAAGAAGCTGACTTACAGATCACATCCAATGGGATCGAGCTTCTCTCTGCAAAAGAAGTGGCCACTGCTCGAGTAGAGTGGGCCCTTACAAATTCAGGGGGCTCCGAGCCCTGAGACATATGAGACTCCCGAATTGCCTCTTTAATCCAGCGACTGATGGAGGGCTTAGAGGCTTTCCTCCCCTTATGGGTACCGGAAAAAAGGATAAGGAGGTTTTCATCCTTCCTAAATACCTTGGAGCGTTCCAGGTAAATCCTAAGACATCTCGCAATGTCGAGGGTATGGAGCCCTCTTTCCTCAGAGGAGGGGGACGGAGCCAATGTTGGTAGGGAGATCACCTGGTTAATATTGTCAAAGGAGGGAACCTTTGGGATGAAGGTAGGTAAAAATTTGAGGAGTACCCGATCCTGCAGGAACTTTGTATAAGGCTCAAAGGCAGAAAAAGCCTGGAGTTCCCCAACTCGCTTTACAGAGGTAACAGCCAACAAGAAGGTGATCTTCCAGGTTAGAAACCTGAATCCCGCCTCCTCTAGGGGCTCAAAGGGGGGAGATGATAACCCCCTGAGCACGACCGATAAATCCCAAACCGGGATGAGTCTGATTACTGTAGGCTTTAATCTTGAGGCTCCCTTCAGGAATCTCTTGATAAGGGGGTCTTGAGAAACAGCTCTGTTGAGACAAGCAGAGATTGCTGAGATCTGCACTTTAAGGGTAGCGGGTGATAGCCCCCTGTCCAGACCGTCCTGTAGAAACTGTAAGATCATAGGGATGGAAGCTTCAGCGGATGTTTGCTGATGCCTAGAACACCAGGACTAAAAAATCTTCCAGATTCTGGAGTAGGCCTTGTTGGTCGCTTCTGATCTGGAGTGCTCCAGGGTTCTCAAGACAGACCCCGATAGCCCTTCTATCCTTGGAAGGGACTGATCAACCTCCAGGCTGTCAGGTTGAACATTTGAAGATTTGAGGAGACCTGGGTGCCCCCCGACACCAGTACTCTCTCTGGGGGAAGCCTCAGAAATTGACCCCGACTCATCTGTAGGAGTTGGGTAAACCAAGCTCTTTTCGGCCAGTATGGGATAATGGCGATAACTGACGCTTGGTCCTGCCTGATTTTCATCAAGACCCTTGGTATCAAGGAAATTGGAGGGAAGATGTAGGCCAGCCTGAACCTCCATGGGATTGACAGTGCATCTATTGCCACTGGGTTGTCCTCCCTGTAAAGGGAGCAATACCTCTCCACCTTGGTGTTGAACCTCGTTGCCATGAGATCGATCTCTGGCATGCCCCACCTGAGTGTTATCTCCTTGAAGACCTCTGGATGAAGTGACCATTCTCCGGTTGGAAGACCTCGGCTCAGGCGATCCGCAATCACATTGTGGACTCCGCGAATGTGAACGGCTGATAAGTGGGTGAGGTTCAGTTCTGCCCAATCCAAAATCACCCCTATCTCTCTCAGGAGACTTTGTGACCTCGTGCCTCCCTGCTTGTTGATATACAACACAGCGGTCATGCTGTCTGACTGTACCTTCACTGCCTTCCCTCGAATGATGGGAGCAACCTGGACTGTTTTGTCCTGAAGATGCGCACCCCAGCCTACTAGGGATGCGTCTGAAGTAAGTATGATCCAAGAGGGCTGGATCAGGGACTTGCCGTCCATGAGGTGGGACCACCACCTCAGAGAGGATCGGACTTTGTAAGGCAGGGAGAGCACGGAATTGAGTCCTACCGGACTGTGATTCCACTTGGCTAATACTTCCGACTGGAGCGGACGTAGATGCCATAATGCCCAAGGCACCGCCTCTGCGGTTGAAGACATTAGTCCCAACATCCTCATCCACGTTCGGATCGTTACCTGTTTTGGTACAGAGAGGGAATGGGCTGTCTGTTGTACGGTTTGCTTTCTTTCGGGAGTGAGATGAATCGTCATCCTGACTGAATCCACCATGAACCCCAGGAACCTTACTGAGGTGGCTGGTTGGAGTTGGGATTTGTCCCAATTGATTATCCATCCTAACTGATGTAGGAATGTAACAGCCTGTTGGATGTGTTGGGACAGGATCGCTTGGGAAGGAGCTCTGAGGAGCCAGTCGTCCAGGTATGGAACTATGCTCAAGCCTTGAAGTCTTAGTGCGGCCACCACAGAGACCACCACCTTGGTGAACATGTGTGGGGCTGAAGAAATCCCAAACGGGAGGGCCACAAACTGAAAATGTTTTAGGACCCCCCGATGTTTACTGCGATCCTTAAGAATCTTCTGGACCCAGGATGGATGGGAATATGGAGATAAGCATCCTTGAGGTCCAAGGTTGCCAAGAAATCTCCCGGCATAAGAAGATTGGTCACTGACTGGATAGTTTCCATACGGAACTTCTTTTGTCTTATGAAATGGTTGAAGAACCTCAGATCTATAATCATTCTCCACCCTCCGGTACTCTTGGGTACCAGGAAAACTGGGGAGTAGATACCTGTTCCCCTCTCTTGGAGAGGAACCTCTTCTAAGGCCCCCTTCTGGAAGTATTCTAGTACGTAACTTTCTAGAATCTTCTGCTTGTTGCTGGGAAGAAGCCTTGTCTGGACAAATTTGTCCAGAGGTCGACTGCTCAAGTCTACCAGGTAGCCCTGAGAAATTACACGCAGGACCCAACTGTCCTGGATATGATCCTGCCAACAAGGTAGAAAATGTTGTAGGCGACCGCCTACGGGAATGTGGGGAGAAGGGAGCCCGAGATTTCCAGTCAGACCGGCTAAATACCAAGAGCCTCGAGGAGGCCCGCAATCAGAGCGCCGAGGACTTCTTGGGGGGTCTAGAACCCCGAGAGGATTTCCCTCCTCTACGGGAACCCCAATTCCTCTGGGGTCTGGGTTGCGGTTCCGCTCTGGAACCATACCCCTTGCCCCGACCACGAAAGGACTGCTGGGGAAGGGACTTGCCCTTCTTGTCCGACAGCCCCTCCATTATTTGGTCCAGCTCTGCACCAAAAAGCTTGCCGGGTTCGTACGCCATGGCACAAAGATTGTGCTTAGAGGTCGTATCGGCCTTCCAGGGTTTCAACCAGAGCGGACGCCTGCCCGCGGTTGAAAGGGCCATAGATTTAGATGCCAGCTTCAGTTGTTGTGGAGCTGAGTCGCACAAGTAATCAATGGCAAGGCTGGCCGTCTTGCATGAGGCCAGAATGTCGTCCCTAGAGACCCCTTGGTCCAGGTCAGACTCAATTTGAGAGAACCTAGTCTTCAGAAAATTCGCCACTTCGGACGACGCAATCGCGACTGAGGCGGAGGCCGAGGAATAGGCGCGCCTAAGGGCGCAGTCCGCCTTCCGGTCCATCGGGTCCAACAAACTTGACCCGTCGTCTGAAGGGATCAGGGTCCTCCTGGATAATTTTGCAATCGCCATGTCCACCTTCGGGACAGGCCCCCAGGAAGATACCTGATCCTCCTTGACCGGGAACACGGCCTTGAACCTTTTGGTCAACACTGGACCCTTCTCTGGCTTTCTCCACTCTGTTCTCATCAGAGATAGGAGAGAATCATCCGCTTTAAAGGCCCTAGGCCCCCTAGAGGCAGAGGATGAGGCTTCCCCCGGGTCAACGTCCTGGTCCCCCGACCGGACGGACTTTAGTAGCCGCTGGGCCTTCTCCAGCGGGAAAAAATAGGAGAATCCATCCTCCTCGTCCGAGGAGGAGGCGGAACCTTCCCTCGCCTCCTGACCCCCCGAGACCTCCATCGCACGATGGGGGGAGGAGGGACGATGACGCTTGGCGACCAGGGCATTCTTCAGTTCCTGGATGGAGGCGTTGACCTGGGTCATGTTGGACTCCATGTACCCCTTCACCCAATCAACCACGTCGTGGACAGATGGCTCCAACTGGGGGATTGACTTGGCCCTACAGGGTGGGCAGCGGGAGAAGTCGTAAGAGTCCTCCAGGACAATCTGGCAGTCATGGCACTGCAGGTGGCGCCTCTTGCCCGCGGATTTCCTGCCGGGGTCTCGCTCTCCGTCACCGGTCGACGACATGGCTGAAAATTCAAGAAACATGAATTTAGCAAAATTCAAGAAAACAGAGCTTAATCGCAAGTTTCAGGATCTTTACCCAGAAGATCCTAGCAAGCTCTTATAGAAAGAAACAACGATTTTCAGCACAGAGGTCGCAAAACTCTCTAGCACCAAACACCAAACCACACTCAAGGTTGACAGCAAGCTGCGCTCCAGGAGACTGAACCTGGAGCCTCACCAAGTTTAAATAGGTTGTTTTGGCGCCAAAAAGAAAGTCCCGCCCACAAAGGGGGCGGGGTAATCTTAAGGGTTTATAACTTGGTCTAAAATGACCAAAATATAATTATGTGCCCCAGAGAGGGAACCTACACATTCAAAAGGCCCCCCACGGCCCCAAATAATCCAAAACAAACAATCCCGGCAGCGCAGCAGCGCTCCGGAGACAGACCCGGAAGTGACGTCACCCGACGTCACTTCCGCAAGATGGCGGTGCCCAGCAGAACATGCGGACGCCGCTACCGCCGCTCCAGCTGCTCCCGCTCCTACCCCGGCCACACCACCTGGCAAAGAGGTAAGCCCAATAGTGATAGGGCTCAGTGCAGGAGCGGAAACTAGCCAAGGCCCGAGATACGTCCTCCGGCCGCATAGAAGGAGCGGCTTAGTCCCCAAAGGGAACTAAATATCGAAAAATAAAAGGGGAAAAAAATACACTCTCTCCACCCGAGGGGGGGGAGTGCACCACCCGTCCCGTCCTGTCCGCAGGACAGAAAAAAACACAATAGCATGAGGGCTACGCCCCTCTTTATTGGGGGCAGGGAGGGCGTGTACATGCCAGAGTTTTTTATTGTTCATTAAACTTCCACCTGTCCTAACCAGTCCACAGGGGCAGAATACCCCATCTGTGCCACTGGTTAGGACGTAAGGGAATGACTGATAATGGCGTCTTTTTAAGTATGTGCCGCCATTATTAAAGTGGTTGGGCCCCGGGGGTACTGTGAAACACAGAAGCATTCTGATTTAACCCCTACTTTTCCAGCCCTCTCGCTCCGGTCCAACCCGCTGTTCTTGGTTTGCTTGGCTGCAGCAGTGACACCGATATGTATGGGAATAAACCGGAAAGTAATGCTTCTCTTATTATTATTATATTCCTTGTCTATTGTTATGACTCTATAATGTGCCATTCCTTTATTATTCCTACTAGAAGTTATGTATGAACTACTAGCAGTCGGCAATAAAGGTTCAGATGGGTGTCACCAGTTGGGGGGGGGGGGGGTTGTCCCTGCACAATCTTACACTGGCAGCACTGACTGGATCCTGTCCAACTGGTAAAACCCATTCCAAACTGCTAATAATTCATTCATAATGTCTAGCAGGAATAATAGAGGGATGACACAGGATATATAGCCATAATAATAGATGCTCCACCACGAATAATGGGAGTAACGCTCAGGGCAGGGCGCTTTCACGCGTACGTCACGCTGCTGTGAATAATTCACCATTGCTGCAGGCTTGAGAAAAATGTATCACCCTAAGGCCTCATGCACATGACCGTATGTATTTTGCGGTCCGCAAAAAATACGGATGATGTCCATGTGCATTCCGTATTTTTCAGAATGGAACAGCCGGCCCCTAATAGAACTGTACTATCCCTGTCTGTAATGCAGACAATAATAGGACGTGCAATTTTTTTGCAGAACGGAAATACGGACATACGGAAACGGAATGCACACGGGGTACCTTCCATTTTTTTTGCGGACCATTCATTGAAATGAATGGTTTTGCATTTGGTCCGCAAAAAACCCAGAACGGACACGGAAAGAAAATGCGTTCGTGTGCATGAGGCCTTAGGCTGAAAAAATTCCCAACTTCCGTAGTCCTTTTAAAGGGTTATTCCCATTAAAAGCGACAAAAATTTGTCTGGGATATACCATCGCTTAAAGGGGTTGACTGGTCAGTATGTGGTCGGTGAGGTCTGACTACTGCACCCTCCGCCTGTGACGTCACGTCCATCGGTCACATGACTTTTCCACTGCTCAGTCCCATTCAAGTGAATGAGGCCAGCTAGGGCTGAAATGATTATTCAAATTAATCGATTAACTCGACACAAATAAATCCTCGAATCGATGATTAGTTTGTGCCATGTGACCACAGAGTGTGAGTGAAGAGCTTGCTATTATTCACGCTCCGTGGTCACCCGCCTACTCGCATAACGCTGCTGAAGGCACTGGGGCGGGGGGGGGGAGCTGAAGGCACTGGGGCAGGGGGGAGCTGAAGGCACTGGGGCAGGGGGGAGCTGAAGGCACTGGGGCAGGGGGGAGCTGAAGGCACTGGGGCGGGGGAGAGCTGCTGGGGCTGGGGAGAGCTGAAGGCACTGGGGCGGGGGGGAGCTGAAGGCACTGGGGCGGGGGGGAGCTGAAAGCACTGGGGCGGGGGGGGAGCTGAAGGCACTGGGGCGGGGGGGAGCTGAAGGCACTGGGGCGGGGGGGGAGCTGAAGGCACTGGGGCGGGGGAGAGCTGCTGGGGAGAGCTGAAGGCACTGGGGCAGGGGGGAGCTGATGGCACTGGGGCAGGGGGGGAGCTGATGGCACTGGGGCAGGGGGGGAGCTGATGGCACTGGGGCAGGGGGGGGAGCTGATGGCACTGGGGCAGGGGGGGAGCGGATGGCACTGGGGGGAACTGATGCACTTGGGCTGATCGCACAGGAGGGAACGAAGGGTGTTGGGGACTAATGGCAGGGGGTCTGATGAGTTTTTATAAAGGAAAACGGTCTATTAATTCATGTTTTCTTATTAGAATACTCGATTAATCGTAAAAATAATTGGTAGAATACTCGATTACTAAAATAATTGTTTGCTGCAGTTCCCTGTACCACCTGGTTTCTGGGGCAGAACTAAGAAGGGGACACATCTCTAAACCTGCAGTGTGGCTCCAGAGGTCGGGCCCCCAGTGATCATAAATTTAAGGCATATCTCAGCGCATTTACCATCACTTTACAAGATGGGGATGCCCCAGTAACACAGCTGTGGAAAATGTATTACTAGATGGTGTCCATTTAGTTGAATGGTTGCATTAAGTCCTCCAGAGCAGGAGCTCCTCTGAGAGCGGGGGAGTAAGGGGGATCCCGACTGGTGTCATACACAGGAGACATTCTGTAATGGCGCTATCCCTGATCTTTTCTTTGCAGCCGTCTCTTCCGCTCCTTTTATGACTGTTGTATTTTCTCGTTCTCTTCCCCTCCAGGCGGTTTTTAGTTTTTATATCTTCATTTTTGTAAGTTTACGCCATGGAGTTCCCGGACCTCGGGCAGCATTGCTCGGAACCGACCTGCAAGCAGCTGGGTAAGGACTCCGCTGAGCAGGGGGAGGAAATGTAAGACATGGAATTGGTTAAGGAGCCTCATCCCTGTCCTCTCCTCCCTGTCCTCTCCTCCCACAGATTTTCTACCTCTCAAATGTGACGCCTGTGAGCAGATTTTCTGCAAAGACCACATAATGTACGCCCTCCACAACTGCAGCTCCGCGTACAAGAAGGTAATGCCACGGCCCGCTGTGTAGATGACTGGATGTCTCTCTCGTATGTGGATGTCGTGTGTTGTACTGGGACGTGTGCTGTCTTTCAGGATGTGCAGGTTCCAGTTTGTCCCCTCTGTAACATCCCAATCCCTGTTAAAAGAGGACAGACGCCAGACATCGTCGTCGGGGAGCACATTGATCGCGACTGCAGGTCGGACCCGGCTCAGCAGAAGCGCAAGGTGAGCAGAGGTGTGCCATAAAAGGGTTAAATGATTTTGGGGGGGGGGGGGGGTTCCCTGCTAATTACAAGGACAAACCTGTATTCAGGGGCGGATTGGCCCTAGACCCTACAGGGAATTTTCCCAGCGGGCTGCCCCCAAGCCCTCGATGCGATTCCGTCAAGTACATAATGATCTGATGCTCTGAGAATTAGGCTCCATTCACACGTCCGTGGTGTGTTGCGGACCCGCAACACACCCGCCTGGCACCCCTATAGAAATGCCTATTCTTGTCCGCAGCTGCGGACAAGAATAGGACATGTTCTATCTTTTGCGGAGCTGCGGACCCGAAGATCGGGGCCGTGCTCCGCGGATGCGGACAGCACACTGTGTACTGTCCGCATCCAGTCCGTCCCCATAGAAAATGAATGGGTCCGCACCCGTTCCGCAAAATTGCGGACCCATTTGCGGACGTGTGAATGGAGCTTTAAAGGGGTTGTCTCCTCTCAGACACTGGGGGCATATGGCTAGGCTATGCCCGCATTGTCTTATAGATGCGGGGCCCGCACCTATATCTGGAACGGAGCCCCGCAAAGTGGTGGCTGGAGGACTCCTGGTCCGGCCACCACCAAGCACGCTCCCTATAGAAGTGAATGGGAGCGCTCCGCGCATGACCGGCCGCCGCTCCCATTCACCTCTATGGGCATGACGGAAATAGCTAAGCCAGCGCTCGGCTATTTTTGGAGGCCCCTTAGAAAATGAATGGATGGCGGCTCCGCAGTGCGCCCTCCACCACTTTTGGGGCTCCGTTCTTGATATAGGTGCGGGTCCCAGCGGTGGGACCTGTACCTATAAGACAATGTGAACATATCCTAGCAATATGCCCCCATTGTCTGTGATGAGACAATCCCTTTATTACTAGGCGCATCAGGTACTTATGCACCTGGCCGACACCCGCAGCCGCTCTCCTGAATTCAAGTCCTCAGGACGGGGATACAGTTGAATACTGCAGCAGGGAGGGCAGTATTTTGTGCTGCACTGTGGTATTTGGTTCTGCTGGGGCAGTGTTTTGTGCTGCACTACTGTATTGTTAGCCCTGACCCACTTACAACATGGGGCTGCTTTTAGGTTTTCCAGGCCCATTTTAATTTTCCAGTCCGCCCCTGGCACAGTTTTGGGTTAAAAACCAGCAGACCCCTTTTTTACCATGCTCCTTAAATTGGTTATCCAACATGATATCAGACCTTACAGAGTGGCCGACCCACTGTGGTGATCATACTTACCTGATCCCCATAGCTAGGTTCGGTCCCTGTCGTTCCACGGCTGGCTCTTCATCTGTCATCTTGTCATGATGCGAATGGAGCAGGTCACCACTGCGGCCAGGAATTGGTTGCAGCGGTCACGTAACCCCTATCAACAGGATGTTGACTTTAACACAGCAGGGAGACGAAGAGCCCGCCGTGGAAAAATGGAGACCAATCCCAGCGAAAACCAGGTATGCATGATCGCCACCACGGATTGGCCGCTCTGCAAGGTCTGATGTAACTCAGATAACCCCTTTAATAATTGAGTTGCAGCTTTGATGTTTGCCAATCGGAGCGTGTACCCCCAGCCCTGCTGTGTCTGTATTTAGATCTTCACTAATAAATGCGGGAAGCCGGGCTGCCGGCAGAAAGAACTCATGAAAGTGATCTGTGAAGACTGCCACGGAAACTTCTGCCTCAAGCATAGGCACCCACTTGATCATGAATGCAAAGGCAACAGCACCCCCATCTCCCGGGCAGGGTGAGTCCTTACAGCTTGAGCGTGTGTGTACCGAAATCTCATGACTGGGAAGCAGCCGTTAGACTACCCTGGAAGGGCTATCCCATCTCAAACATTTATGGCTCTTTTTGCCTTCAATGTCTGATAAATGCGGATCCCACCTCTGGGACTCCTGGGCACCTATTTCAAGAACATGCCCCCCCAACCTCATCCTACCTGGATCTGTTTGGGATTAGGGAACAGTCAGACGGGCCGTGCTGTGAAGTTTCTGTAACTCCCATTCACTTGTATAGGAGCTATGGAAACGGCGTCCAAGACCCAACCGCTTCTGGCTGCTGCATCCATGTGGGACGGGGCTGGCGGCTCCCCATTCTAGGGATAGGTGCGGGTCCCATAGGTGGGATCTGCAACCTGTGGATATGCAAAATACATTGACAAATCTAAAGGATGTGTTTGATTGGTAGCCTGGCCATTTGGAGAATGGGGGACCTGTGCCCCCTCCCAGTCCTGCTGTGTATCCGGGCCCACATGGGAGCAGACATTTCTGTAGGAATCCATGGAGAGTGATTAGTATGCTTCTGGACACGTCCATTCAGAAAGGCGGTCTATCTTCTCTCCCACTTTGCCTCAGCTTCAGAACAGTATTGTGGGATTCCTATTCTCCTATGGTGGGGGTCTCATCCGTCAGACTCTTTAAGGGGTTGTCTCTCATCTGAGGCATTGTTGGTATATTTCTACGATATGCCAACAATGTCAGACAGGTACGGGTCCCAACTCTGAGACCCGCACCTGTCTCCACAATGGGGCCTCCGAAAGTGAAGGAGAGTGCACCGCGCGTGCACAGCATGCTCTCCATTCATTTTCGGAAGTCCACTCGGCTAGTCCCGTAGAAATGAATGGAGAGTGCACTGCGCAAGCGCTCCACCAGTCGATTCACCTCTGTGGGACGGCCGGAGATAGCTGAGCCAGTGCTCGGCTATTTTCGGCAGTCTCAAAGGAATGAATAAAGGGTGGCTGGGGGGGTTCTGTTCTGGAGATAGGTGCTGGTCCCCTTTAACCATCAGACGTGCTATCCCGTGGCTATGTCATACATCCTATGGCTGCGTTGGTTTTACCACTTTAGTGATTAATTGCTTTGTCTTCACAGGCATGCCGCGTTGCTCAGGTCTCAGGCTTCCTCTTCCAAAGCCCCAGCTTCCTCTAGTCACACAGCAGCCAAGCCAGCATCACAACCTCAGCGCAGCAGGTACTGGAGAAGAGCTTTTATCAAGTTTTGGGCAACGTTTTTTCCATCTACGTCAGATCTGTTTCTATTTTGTGGTTCATGTTATGTTGTTCTGTGTTTTATAGAGCAAGTGTTCCTATTGCCCATCCACCCGCTGCAGCCGCTCTACAGAACGGATTAGTAAGTGCAGACCCCACCTCGCAAAGACCGTATTGTGCACCTACCAGCACCCAGCAGAGCACAGACGACTCTGTTCCCTACACAAACACACCTGCTTATTACCCCACTAGGGGGCAAACTGTTTGATGTGGTCATTCAGGGCAATGGGAGGCATAAGCAGCAGTATGCACATTGCCCCCTAGTGGCAGCAACAGCCGTTGCCCTCTAAAGAAGACCTGGCGCCTCTCCTGACATGTCTGTGTTACTATTGCTTGCAGTAGTAATTCTGGAGCATTTAACCTCTATGTTGTGCCATTCCTTTATAATTCCTGCTAGAAGTATATAAATAAAGGTGCTACTGGGTGTTACCATTTGGGCGTGTCCTTGCAGTCTGATGCTGGCAGCACTGATTGTCGCTGCACAGTCTGACACTGTCCAAACAGCGGTAACAACTCAGTTGTACATTTTTTTTGTAACATTTTTGTAGGAATAACAGAGGAATGGTACAACATAGAGTCAAAAGAATAGACGATCAAGAATACAAAATGGATAGAAAACTGACATGTCAGGAGAGGGGACAAGTCCTCGCTAAAACTTGTTTAGACGTGACCCTATGCCGTCACTGTATGTGGCTGATAGGAGTGTTCTTTCTCAGGTCTCAGCCCATGTACTGAAAATAATGTCAAATATCTATTGACTTTTTGGGACTTAAAGGTGTTATCTAATTTCTCATGTGCCGGTCCCCTCACAGGTGATATACTTACCCCTCTCCCTGCCCTGCCTCTGCTGCTTTTCCCCATACGCGGATGAAAACACCCGGTGTGGGGGGTAGCAGCCAATGGCAGGCGGGGACGAGCCTCCCTAGCGTCACCCGCGATACTAAGGAGGCTCATCCCCGTCCCCACCTGCCATTGGCTGCTCCCCCCCCCCCCCCCCCCCCCGACACCGGATGTACAGGGAGAAGCAGCAGTGGCGGTGCGGGGACCAGGAGCATTGCCGGGAGCGGGTTTAGTATATTACCTGTGAGATTACCTGTGAGGGGCCCGACACATGTGGGGGTGGTTTTTGAGAAATTGGATAACCCCTCTAAAGTCGGTGGACCCTTTTTTTTAAATTTAATTTGTAGCTGTCCTTTCAGAATGAGCTTTCATGTGATAACACTCTACCTGGCCATTATATGACTCGTGTCTGACATTTTTATAGAAATTTTTCACTGTGTATTCTGTCTGTAATTCTCATGGTGTCTGAGCTGGCGGCTGGAGACATGTCTGCCCATACACTGCACAGGGAGAAAGGGCAGCAGAAACGGTGCACGGTACACAGCAGAACTAAGCAGTTTAGATGTGAATCCAGCAGTAAAATGAGGCAGTAAATCATGAACCAGCAGCAGTCTCTCTGCCTGTCTGCAGCAGCCCCTTCCCCTCTCCATAAAGTGCTATATAATCTGCTATTTAAAGATAAAAAATTTCTCCAATGGTGTCCACTGCCTGTAATGAATTTGTGCTGTGTGTTCCTTATATGACTGTATTTCCTTCTCTTAGTCAGAAGAAGAAGCTTTACAGAGGGCTTTGGAAATGTCACTTGCAGAATCGGCACAGAATGCGACTCCGCAGCACAGGTACAGTAATTAATACTGGTGTCTACGTGCAGCAGTTACCTGGACACCTTCTCTTATGCCGGCATACTGCAGCCCAGCTCCCATTCACTTGCACGCTGCAGTATTCCATCACAGCCTCTGCACAGTGGACAGAGCCGCCTTCTTCCGACTCTGTCCACTCTTTTGTTTCCTGCGCCAAAAACAGCTAACCGTTTAGGTGCCGAGTGTTGGGGCTCCACTGATCTGATGTTGATGACCTATCCTACAGACTGGAAGAAAACATTTTAAAGGGTTTATCCAGTAATAGATAATGATGACCTATCCTGTCAATATATATATTAGGGGATAACCCCTTTAAAGGGCTTCTGTCACCCCACTAAAGTGCGCCTGCGCCGATGACGTCTTCTCGTTCGGTGATGTCATCGGCGCAGGCGCACTGAGGGAGTTCTGAGGAGACGAGCCTCCTCATCTCAGAGCGCCTGCGCCGAATGAACAGAGGCGCGCGATTTTTGAAATACTGACAGGGCCGGCCGGAGGAGGAGATCGCGGCTGGCCCTGTCAATCAATACGACGAGGGGGTGGTTTTTTGCGGCGGCTACCAGCGAGTAGACGCCCTACTTGCTGGTAGAGACCTGATTTGCATATTATAAAACTTCGTTTTCTTAAGAAACGGGCGAATGAAAGTAAGTGACAACATTATATTCTCATATATCGCGCTATAAGGAATGTAACTAGCCCCAAAAAAAAAAAAGACTTTAGTGGGGTGACAGAAGCCCTTTAAGGATTGCAAAGGGGGGGGTTATACTGTACCCTATGATGTTCTGTTTTTTAGCTGCTTTTGATGAATATTCTGTCGTCTCTCAGCTCTCAGGAAGAAGAGGATTTGGCTCTTGCCCAAGCTCTGTCCGCTAGTGAGGAAGAATACAGACGGCAGCAGGCGGTGAGTAGAATCCGGCCAGGTTGGGTATATCTAACATGTGCATGGTACACGCCTCTCAGAGTCTGGGTTCATGCCTGCAATGTAATATGTGACACAATCCTCAAAGTATCAATCTGTGTATATATGATGGCTAAAATAACCTTGATTTACAGTCTGGAGTGATTGTGAACGCCATCAGCCCTTGTATGACTTGTAGGTGCAATGTTGTGGAGCACCTTAAATTTTTTATTGAGAATGGTGAGGAATTACCGATCCTCCGCTTCTTCCCTGGACCCCTCTGTATGCCGTCCTCCAGTTATGGCTTTCTGACCTGGACATGTGACTGCTGCAGTGGACCCTACTGAGATCCCTGCTGCAGCCAGTCAGTCATGTTGGAATGTCATTGATGGAGGTCCGTATATGGAGAGAATGGTGAGTGATCTGGAAAGCTGTGGAATGGGATTTTTGGGGGGAGTCGTTAAGTAGAATATCACTTTATTATATTAGATCACTAACCTTTTTGGGCAAACATTTTGAAGAGCTTGACGACCTGTTTAACGACACATGTGTTATACTGCATGACCAAGATAAGCAGCTGCCACAATAGGCAGTGGCAAAGCAAGTGTGTGGAGAGGCTAGCACAGAGCAAATGAACCAGGAGGGTCATCTGGGGAGGACTAGATTGACTCTTCATTGACCCGCTAATGTTGTGAGGAGTGCATATAAAACAAGTGTAAAATGACAGAATTACAAAAAAATCGAATGCACTTCAAATGGTCATCTGGGTTAGAAAATTCATTATTTAAAGGGGTATGCTCCTCTTAAACATTTATTATATATCCACTGGGTCCAAATACCATAAATGTCTGATAGGTGCGGGTCCCGCCTCTAGAACGGGGGTCCTTTGAGCCGCTGGCCACCACATCCAGATGGCATGAGTTGTCCGGGGTTACAGTCAAACTCGCTGTGCTGCAGTTCCTTAACTCCCAGTCACTTCTGTGCCACATGAGTGCCCCCCTGCCATCAGCTTATATTCAGGGGTTCTTCAGTGTGCGACCACTTTAAAGGGGTTCTCTGGGCTTTTTCATATTGATGACCTATCCTCAGGATAGGTCATCAATATCAGATTGGCGGGGGTTCGACTCCCGGACCCACGCTGATCAGGAGACGGCGCTCGCTGTGTGCACGTGCCATTTCCCTTCTCTCTTCCTGCTGTCCCATAGACATACAGCAGCCAAACAGGAAGGGAGACGGCGCGTGCGTCTCCTCAAACAGCTGATCGGCGGAGGTGCTGGGTGTCGGACCCCCGCTGATATGATATTGATGACTTGAGGATAGGTCATCCAATATGAAAAAGCCCAGAGAACCCCTTTGATTCTATTAAAGGTAATAATGGCGGTGGTGACCCTTTAATTTTCCTGTCTGACATCTCTATAAAGAATGGCCCGCTCCCCTCTATAATGCGTCTGTAGCTGCTCATCCCACAATGTACAAGGTACCAATAGACCAACACTCCTCGAAAAAGGGAAAATCCAATGAAAGAAAAGAAAAAACATTTTTTTTCCAAATATTTTTTCCTTCAGCGCTCTGACCGTCACACTTAGGATTTTGCATGCCTCGTAGCACAGCATTGTGCACACAGGTAAGTGGTTATATACGTCTTTTTTTTAAATACTTCTTTTCTGTTGGCGGCACGGCGTGTTCGCCTATTGTACCTTGTATGTTATCTGTTGATTTACGGCTGTCATCTTGTTGAAGTTTTTACACTTTGATTTAAGCTTGCGCTAAATAAACCTGTAATATCTGAATCCAGGGGCAGGAGAGTCGTACTGCCAAACAGAGCACCTGCAATATGTGCTAGCGCCACCCGGACCAGCCCTCACTCAGCACAGATACAGAATCGGGACCTAATTAAAGCTGCAACGCCTCGCTGGTTTGCCAAGGACGACAGAAGTGGACTGGGATTTACATGCATCGATTTCTTTGCAGTCTGTTTTTTTTTTGGCACAGTGGCCATTAACTTGCAGATCACTTGAAGTGGGTTTATGACCTTCATAGGTGGACAGCAGGTGATTAAAGGGAACGTGACTAGTGTTGAGCGAACTTGTGTTTTAAGTTCGGCGTCTAAAGTTCAGGTTCAGGTTATCGAAGTATCCCGTTATGGATTCTAAATTCCATTATGGTCCGTGGTAGCAGAATCCATAACGGGATACTTCGATAACCTGAACCCGAGCTTTAGACGCCGAACTTAAAACACAAGTTCGCTCAACACTAAATGTGACCATTGTTTGGGGGCGCGATACAACCAGCAGGGGTTTAGCTTTGTAATGATGCCCTCGTGAAACCAGGCTGTTGCGGGATTACCTGTGCACACTCGTTGATGAGGTGTGCTGTCCTCGGCTTCATATGCACAGTATAATGCACAGTTTTAATGGAGCATGCTCAGAAAGCCAGACCCCAGCTGCACAAAGCAAGTGACAGGTTCCCTTTAAGGACTACATGGGACTCTCCTGCTGCCCTTGTTTTATGGCCTCAGGTCCGCCATGAGCTGCACAGTCTTGGGATGTCGGAAATATCTGTAACGCCTGTGAAAGAGAAATTCCAGTCTTAAAGGGGTTTTCTAGGAGTTAAATATTGATGCCCTGTCATCTGCATAGATCATCATATCTCATCAGTGGAGATCTGGCTTCCAGCACGCCCGCAGCGCATGAGTGAGCCTTTCCCAAAACTTAAGACGTCACATCCATCGGTCGCATAGGCCTGAGCTGCAATACCAAGCACAGCCACTATACAGGTTACGGCGCTGTTCTATCAGGAGACTGTAGCGCCGGAGCCTCTTCAATCAGCTGGGGTGTTGTGTCTGACCCCCAACGATCTGACAATATTGATGTCCTGAGAATTAGGTCATGAATATTTAACTCCTGGAAACCCCCTTTAATAGGGGGGGACCTATATAGGGGGGGACCTATCAAAACTAATGCAAAGGAGAAGTCAAGGACTTGATTGGCTTGACGTTTTCTTTTCACCAGTTCTTGGTCGTCCCAGCAGGTGGCGACAGCGAGCTTCTCCCTGAATATAGACAGTGTAAGAGCTGAACGCCATAAGATGCTGACTTATGATTGGCGGGCACGTTCAGATGCAGACAGATTTTTTTTGTGCTGCCCCATGTGATTGGCTTTTTATAAGATTCCAGTCACTAGCATTAGACTGTATTTGGTTATGGATTTGCACCAAATACTGCCGCGTCTGAACACGGATATATGGTATCATTCAGATTTCTAACCATTGTGGCTGGAATTCCTCTTGGAGAAGAAATTGGCCATGGAAGATTTGCTCCAGAGGTAGAAGGTCTTTAACCAACTCTTAATTCCAAAGAAATGTTGTATATACGCAAGACATGCCTTTAATTCTCTTTGTCTGGCTCACACTTGTACTTTTCCATTCCTCTGACTTAAAGGGATTGTCTGGGATTTTTATACTGATGGTCTATCCTCCAGAATAGGCCATTACAATCTTAGGGCTCATGCACACAACCGTATGTATTTTGCGGTCTGCAAAAAACGGATCCGTGCATTCCATATTTTGTGGAACGGAACAGCTGGCCCCTAATAGAACAGTCCTATCCCTGTCCGAATGCACACAGACAAACTTCAGCTTTTTTTTTTTTTGCGGACCCATTGATATGAATGGCTCCGCATGCGGTCCGCAAAAAAAATGGAACAGTCACCGAAATAGAATAAGTTCGTGTGCATGAGCCCTTATTGTGGGGGTCCATCACCCTCCCCCCCTGACGTTCAGCTCCGGAACTACACAGCTCCATCCATTGTGCAGTGGTCAGATGTGGTTACTGCAGCATTCACTACACTATGGATGAACCTGTGTAGTTCCAGCACCAGAGCAACTTCAAAACAGCTGAACGGCTGGGGTGCGGGGTGTCAGACCCCCCCCCCCCCACCGTTCAGATACGGATGGCCTATCCTGAGGATAGACCATCTGTATAAAAGCCTTGGAAGCAGCACTTCGGAAAAAACTGTTTAATGCCAAGTGCAGGGCGTGTGGGGCAGAGCGTGACACAGTGAATCTCTTCGCCCCTCCAGGCCTTGCACTACACACTATATGTTTTTTGCCCGGGGTGTTTCTTTAACATAGTCTGTGTCACATGCATATTATAGATCTATGTTTGCAGCTGCCGCCTACAAGTCTGAACAGGCTTCACGGTGACGAATAGCTCTGCTGTGTATAAGAGAAATCCACGTGGTGCTGATCTTCAGAAAAACGTCAGATGCTCATATCGTATATAACAGATGAGATGGAGGAAGGGGTCAAGAATAAAAGGGGTTCTCTGATCTATTCCCAAGATGACAACTTATCACTGGTAAGTGTCTGATCGGTGGGGGCCCGGTCGCTGGGACCACATCTGATCATGAGGACGGCGGTCTGCGTCCACGCTGCTGCACAATTCAACTCTATGGGACCACTGCAGATGGAGAAGCCACGGTACTGTATTCTCAGCAGGCCTATAGACTTTGAATGGAGGGGCTGTGTTCAGACAGGGCACCCAGGATCGTGGGGGTCCCCGCAGTTGTACCCTCAACGATCAGACACTTAATATATCCTGTGGATACGTGATGTATAAGTTGTACAAAAGGAACCTTCCTCAACTTTCCAATATAATTTGTGTGTCAAGTCATCACCATTCCCAAAATCTCTGCTTGCTGTCAGTGAATGGGAGCTTGTTTGTAGACACAGCTGCTGTTTGTTACAGTGCAGCCAGTCCTCTGTGAGCAGAAAACAGCAGCACAAATCTCTTACCTGCCCTTCACTTCACGGCGATGCTTCTTACCCGAACTGATACATTGTAACAAAGCGCAGCTGTGCGGGGATGAGTCAGGAAAGATTGGCTGCACCCTAATTTTATAATTTTTTTATAAAGGGTTTTTCCAGGACCCAGCCAGTCCCACAACCCACCTTTGTTACCTGTATGAGAGCTTGTAATATACTTACTGCTCCAACCCTGCAGGGATCAGCCTCCCGCGAGCCAAGTCACATGGCGCTTCTATTCTGAAAAGCTTCTGCTGACATCATGTCTTTACCAGTTTTTCGGTCTGGGCTGTGGACAGGAGGTCCCTTCTGCTGTGGCCGGGGCCAGGCTTATTCCTCCCCCTGTCATAAGCACAAACTCCTGAATCCACCTCTGGGGAGAGGAATAGTTCTAGCTCCATCCACAGCGGAGGTGACCTCCAGAGCCCAGGCCCAAAACCTGGTAAAGTTGGCGAAAGCTGGATTTTCAGAAGAGGAGCGTCACGTGACTGCGGAGGCCGATCCACACAACTTTGGAACGGTAAGTATATTACAGACTTTCTTCTACAAGTGTGTATTTAACTTGCTTTGGCTGCGTTCACATCTCCGTTTTGGCGATCCGTCACGAATGCCGGCTGTTGGGCGGACAAAAGAACGTTGCATGTAACGATTTTTGTCCAGCCAAAACCCAGCATTTATGCCGGAACAGACTGCTGGTTCTCCGAACGGAGAAGTGAACGAAGACTAAGCAGGGCCCACTTGGTCTCAGAAAACCTATTTTTAAATGATAAAATTGTGATTACCTGCAGCCACCACTAGAGGGAGCTTGCTGCATATGACTTTGACCTTGATGATCACATAGTATGCAGTAAGCGCCTGTGCTCCCCCTAGTGGTGGCTTCAGGCAGAGAGAACTTTACCACTGAACACTTGGCATTTGGAGCTCTGTATCAGAATGGAAATTTCAGGTTGAGGGAAATATCTTGACTTTGCACACAAACATTAGTAAATGCTCCAATTTAGCACAAGTGTGAAGTGTTCAGAGTCATGGCGCAAATTGCCATTGGTCAGAATCAATTTTTTTTTGTTATGCCACAGATAGAGTCCGGAACAAATTTACGATCATAAGCGATAATTGTTACGTCTGTGGTCAGCATCATTTTGGGCACTGTCCAGTCGGTGTTTACAGTGTATAGGGACACACCCTATTGAGACCAGGGGAAATAGTAACCCCCAGCTGTCAATTTAGTCTTCCATTTCCTGGAGGAGTAACGGAGGAAGAGCACAACAAAATTATTAGAAAAGATGCTGCAGCTTTTTTATTTTGACAGGGAATAGAAGCATTTATTAAAGAAGATTTCAGGAGAGCTCAGAGGTCCCCTTTAAAATCTACCCCTATTTGCGATACTACATCTCCCTCTTTCTTCTCCCTGTACTATTCTGTTCCCCATCTCATACTGTTTCCACGCTGAAGCGGGGCGATTTTGGGTATAATGGTCTCTTGCTTCCTCTTGCCTAAGTGGAATGGACCTAAAACAAGTCTGTGCAGCATAGAGAGGCAGTGTATTGTACAGCACTTAGACCTTCACGCACTGAAATAGTAGTCACCGAGAAGAGAAGTCGAGTTGTTGCTAGGCAACCAAACAAAAATGCTCTGCGGGTGAAGGCATGCTGAAAGTAGTAGTTTCACCGCCGTTGTAAGGGCCAACCTTCATAATCACTAATCGTAGACTCTGCCAATGTAATCACTTGTCTGCGGAGACCAGCATTGCTCTGTCTGTCGGTATGTATTAATCAAATCCATATTTAAAGCTTTGATTATTTTACTTTATATCACAGGGGCCACATATTGTCTTCTACTGCCTGCAATATAGTTATGTATGTTAAAGGGTTAATCTGGGAATGTTCATGATTGTATGGAGTGAACTATTAAAATTTTTAAGTCCCCCTCCCCCTACATTTAATGACCTATATTACCTGACTGTCTCTGAATTCAGAATTTTGGTGGATTTTAATATATAGCTGCTCATAGACGTAAGATGACTAACTCTTGATGATCTTATGTCTGTGGCCACCTTTAATGAGATTTTCCACCAAAATAGTTTCACAAAAATCTGATTTATACAGCTGTGACTAATGAGATGTACTCGGAGTACTGTCCAGCCTCTTTGCCTTTCTCTTATTTCCCATCACTGCCAGTTGGGACCTTTTCCTGGAGCTTGCTTGCTTATAAAGTCCTGTGATCACAGCAGCCTCTGCACGGATTCGAACAGGAGTTCTCTCTATCTCAGCAGTGTGAGAGATATGGGTTGCTATGTAATTTGGCAGTCTTGTAGCCTGAGCTATAGTTCCACTGTACCTTTTAACATGGCAGACAGTGATATGATCTTTCTGTAAGTGAATTGGGAAAGAGATCCCTGCAGAACAAACAGCTGAATGGCTATCTGAGTTCAACATTTTTGAGTATATTAATATATAGTTGCTCACAGACATAAGATGATTCCCCCCGATATACCATCTTATGTCTATGTCACCTTTTAATGGGGTTATCCACCAAAATAATTTCACAAAAATCTGATTAATACAGCCGTTACTGATGAGGTGTACCCAGCCACTTCGCCCTTTTCTCTGCCCTCTTGGCATGGCCTGTCTGACAAACTGGCAGTATATCCATAACAACCAAACTCCCTCACATGACTGTTCCCTCACAGCTGGATTTTCTCTGCATCTTGACAGCAGTCAGTGGAGTGGTTCTCCATCTCAGCCAGCACTATTAATCAGATTTTTCTAAAAAAATCAGGGAACCTCCTAATATGAGATATATCAGAGATGTGATGGTGTAGTGCAGAATATATATATATATATATATATATATATATTTTTTTTTTTATTTTTTTTTTTCCTTTTAAGCTGGATTTTTTTTATGTAATCATTAAAATATTATACAATAACAGACTGCTATATAGCTCACCTGATATTTCTCTGTAATTCTTATGAAATATGTTTCCTCAGGTTCTGTAAGTGCCGAGCAGCAGAGGTTTTATTGATACTGTGACAGTTTGTAATGTTTGGAGGAAAAGCTTTCTATGATGGAAGTCGGCTCCTCCAACTATTTTAATTTATAAACCAAATAAATTATGAATGTTTGTTCATGGAAAACTGTCTTTCTTTAAAAGAGTTATCCCATAATGAAACATATAGGACATGACATTCTCTTTCTAACAAAGCTAGAACCAGCCCTGTACCTCACATGGATCCAGAGATCTTTCCAGTCGTTGCTCTGCTAGATTTATATCAATCGGGCAGCTGAAGGGGAGTGTCTTTTCTGCTGCAGCTCAGGGGGCGTGTCTCAGCGCTCCCTATCACAGCTCAGGGGGCGTGTCTCAGCGCTCCCTATCACAGCTCAGGGGGCGTGTCTCAGCGCTCCCTATCACAGCTCAGGGGGCGTGTCTCAGCGCTCCCTATCACAGCTCAGGGGGCGTGTCTCAGCTCTCCCTATCACAGCTCAGGAGGCAGTTGAAGGATGAAACTGAGCATGTGCGGTCATCTCAGTGAGCAGGACAAAAAAAAAATATAAGAAAAAGAACAAAGAGCAGGTGGCGCTATACAGATACATTTTATTGAATAACTCCGTGGCTATACCAAATTTTTAATTGCATACAATTACAAAAGTGTTCATCTCCAGGTGCTGGTTTGGAAACTCTAGGGACAACCTCTTTAAATAGTTTACTAGAAATTATTTTAAAAGGATGGAAGAAATTGTTTGAGGTATGTTATAAGATCATTCAGATAGCAGGAGGCAGTCATGAAGCCAAAGGTTGGTTAGTTTGCAAGGTGGAATAAGAAGAAAAGTTTACATAACCCTAAAACTTAAATTACAGTTTCCTCATAGGAGATGTTGGGTATGGAGATTGCTGCATGGTACAAAATACTCTCGCACTTCTGCCCTTGTGTTATGGACGCCAAAGATGGAAATTTACAAGCTGTCTGTCTGTGGAAGGAGCTTTCTTATAAAGTCCTGTGATTACAGCAGCCTCGGCACTGATTCATGTAGGCTTTCTTTTTTTATTTCAGCAGTGTGAGACATGAGGATGGGGAAGTGGACTGTATGTTGTTATTCTTGTAGACTGGGTTATAACTCTACTGTACCTTTAACATGGCAGATAATGATGACATCTTTCTGTAAGTGAATTGGGAAGGAGATCTCTGCAGCACAAACAGCTGAACTTCTTTAAAAGAAAATATATCTATACAACATCTAAGAGCACAGTGACCTTTTAATTTTTCAATGAAGGTACCCTTTAAAGCAGATTTATCACCATTCTAAGCAATCCTGTGTAAGTACAGCGTAGTATGGGCACAGGTTCACTTTCTTATGCGCTTTGAGTCCTATGGGAGAAAAGCGCTTTACAAATGTTATTGTTGTTCTTATAAGCCCAGATGGCAACAATTGGCAGATAGCTATGAAAGCATACAATACACTGATAGTTATCTCTACTAATTAGGGAGAAGCCACACTGGGTTTTGGGGAGTTCCTGGAGGTATTATTAATTTTTGTTGCCCTTTTTTAATTGCAGTTTTTTAGCATGCCAGCTTCAGATGTTACATGGAAGTATATGGGAAATATTAAATGCAGGACAAATGCAAGTGTTTTTGTAGGTGCTTTTCAAATTGCAGCATGTTTTTCAGTTGGCACAAATCAGTTGTATTTGGATGTACCGGCTAGTTGAACCCTATTAAACCAAGTATACTGCTTTGCAGTAATAATACTGGTCTTTTTTAAAATTGGTTGCAGCTTTCCAGAATAAAATACTTTGTGCATATGAGGGCATCAGTGGCCAGCACAGGAGGCGCACCGAGGGGTTAGGTCTTTTTTTCTTAGGAACACCACTGCAACCGATTTTCACAAGCCAGCTATCTTTTTACTCGCCAAGATCAACCCTACCAGCCAGTATGTCTGGTTTAAGAGGCTTGATCCTGCTAGCAGGTGCTCTTTAAGGTCACACACGTACGTATATCTGTCTACCATCCCCGTACTAATGGAATAGTGGCCGATGTAATGCACTTTGGGCGGAATTTATCCAGAGGGGATTTTTAAGTTAGTTTTGCTTGCTTCTGCAGTGCAATTGTTTGCACCAAATTTACGAAATAGTGCAAGTGGTTTGATATGTTTGGTGCATCTTTAAGTAGGACTAGAGATATTACTCCAGTTTTTATGCCAGCTGGAGTAACCTGTGTGATTTTAGTTTTGTAAATCTGGCCTACACACCCACTTTTTAAACTGGAGTGAGTGGTGTAAAAGCAAAAAAAAAAAGTTGCAGATTTCTGCACAAGTAAAGGCTGAATTCTGGAGTGATAAATTCTCTCCTTTTGCATCTTTTATTAAAATGGGTCTCGCACTTAAGCAAATGGCATTTTATCATGTAGAGAAAGTTAATACGTTGTACACTGCTTGTTTCCATGGTTATGACCACCCTGCAATCCATCAGTGGTGGCCGTGCTTGCACACTATAGAAAAAGTACCAGCCTATGCACACTCCCGGCCAGCCCTTTTTCTTATAGTGTGTAAGCTCGGCCACCGCTGCTGGATTGCAGGGTGGTCGTAACCATGGAAACGAGCAGTATATAATGTGATGGAAAAACTATAATATAGAGAATCGCAATACATTAGTAAGTGCCTTGTATTAACTTTGTCTACATGATAAATGCCATTTGCTGAAGTGAGAGGACCCCTTCAAGTGATGACCTCTAACACCCCACATCCCCCGCATCTTTCGGCTAGAACACCAGTGCCGGATTCAGACAATTCTGTCTACTTTGCAGTGGACTTGATCTCGTCTCTGCAGCGCTGCTTCCACCATTGATGTTTCACCCACCACTTATTTTTTTTAAGGATAATTGGCTACAGGGAGAAAACGCTACAGAGGGATGGGGCAGGCTTTAACCACTTCAGCCCCGCTAGGTGAAACCCCCTTCATGACCAGAGCACTTTTTACACTTCGGCACTACACTCCTTTCACCGTTTATCGCTCGGTCATGCAACTTACCACCCAAATGAATTTTACCTCCTTTTCTTCTCACTAATGGAGCTTTCATTTGGTGGTATTTTATTGCTGCTGACATTTTTACTTTTTTTGTTATTAATCAAAATGTAAAGATTTTTTTGCAAAAAAATGACATTTTTCACTTTCAGCTGTAAAATTTTGCAAAAAAAACGACATCCATATATAAATTTTTCGCCAAATTTATTGTTCTACATGTCTTTGATAAAAAAAAAATGTTTGGGCAAAAAAAAAAATTGGTTTGGGTAAAAGTTATAGCATTTACAAACTATGGTACAAAAATGTGAATTTCCGCTTTTTGAAACAGCTCTGACTTTCTGAGCACCTGTCATGTTTCCTGAGGTTCTACAATGCCCAAACAGTAGAAAACCCCCACAAATGACCCCATTTCGGAAAGTAGACACCCTAAGGTATTCGCTGATGGGCATAGTGAGTTCATAGAACTTTTTATTTTTTGTCACAAGTTAGCGGAAAATGATGATGATTTTATTTTTTTATTTTTTTCTTACAAAGTCTCATATTCCACTAACTTGCGACAAAAAATAAAAAATTCTAGGAACTCGCCATGCCCCTCACGGAATACCTTGGGGTGTCTTCTTTCCAAAATGGGGTCACTTGTGGCGTAGTTATACTGCCCTGGCAATTTAGGGGCCCAAATGTGTGAGAAGAACTTTGCAATCAAAATGTGTAAAAAATGACCGGTGAAATCCAAAAGGTGCACTTTGGAATATGTGCCCCTTTGCCCACCTTGGCAGCAAAAAAGTGTCACACATCTGGTATCGCCGTACTCAGGAGAAGTTGGGGAATGTGTTTTGGGGTGTCATTTTACATATACCCATGCTGGGTGAGAAAAATATCTTGGTCAAATGCCAACTTTGTATAAAAAAATGGGAAAAGTTGTCTTTTGCCAAGATATTTCTCTCATCCAGCATGGGTATATGTAAAATGACACCCCAAAACACATTCCCCAACTTCTCCTGAGTACGGCGATACCAGATGTGTCACACTTTTTTGCAGCCAAGGTGGGCAAAGGGGCACATATTCCAAAGTGCACCTTTCGGATTTCGCAGGCCATTTTTTACACATTTTGATTGCAAAGTTCTTCTCACACATTTGGGCCCCTAAATTGCCAGGGCAGTATAACTACGCCACAAGTGACCCCATTTTGGAAAGAAGACACCCCAAGGTATTCCGTGAGGGGCATGGCGAGTTCCTAGAATTTTTTATTTTTTGTCACAAGTTAGCGGAAAATGATGATTTTTTTTTTTTTCTCTTTTTTCCTTACAAAGTCTCATATTCCACTAACTTGCGACAAAAAATAAAAAATTCTAGGAACTCGCCATGCCCCTCACGGAATACCTTGGGGTGTCTTCTTTCCAAAATGGGGTCACTTGTGGCGTAGTTATACTGCCCTGGCAATTTAGGGGCCCAAATGTGTGAGAAGTACCTTGCAATCAAAATGTGTAAAAAATGGCCTGCAAAATCTGAAAGGTGCACTTTGGAATATGTGCCCCTTTGCCCACCTTGGCAGCAAAAAAGTGTGACACATCTGGTATCGCCGTACTCAGGAGAAGTTGGGGAATGTGTTTTGGTGCCATTTTACATATAACCATGCTGGGTGAGAGAAATATCTTGGCAAAAGACAACTTTTCCTATTTTTTTTATACAAAGTTGGCATTTGACCAAGATATTTTTCTCACCCAGCATGGGTTTATGTAAAATGACACCCCAAAACACATTCCCCAACTTCTCCTGAGTACGGCGATACCACATGTGTGACACTTTTTTGCAGCCTAGATGCGCAAAGGGGCCCAAATTCCTTTTAGGAGGGCATTTTTAGACATTTGGATCCCAGACTTCTTCTCACACTTTCGGGCCCCTAAAAAGCCAGGGCAGTATAAATACCCCACATGTGACCCCACTTTGGAAAGAAGACACCCCAAGGTATTCAATGAGGGGCCTGGCGAGTTCCTAGAAATTTTTTATTTTTTGCATAAGTTAGCGGAAATTGATTTTTTTGGTTTTTTTCTCACAAAGTCTCACTTTCCGCTAACTTAGGACAAAAATTTCAATCTTTCATGGACTCAATATGCCCCTCAGCGAATACCTTGGGGTGTCTTCTTTCCGAAATGGGGTCACATGTGGGGTATTTATACTGCCCTGGCTTTTTAGGGGCCCTAAAGCGTGAGAAGAAGTCTGGAATATAAATGTCTAAAAATGTTTACGCATTTGGATTCCGTGAGGGGTATGGTGAGTTCATGTGAGATTTTATTTTTTGACACAAGTTAGTGGAATATGAGACTTAGTAAGAAAAAACAAAAACAAACAAAAAATTTCCGCTAACTTGTGCCAAAAAAAATGTCTGAATGGAGCCTTACAGGGGGGGGGGGTGATCAATGACAGGGGGGGGGTGATCAATGACAGGGGGGGGGTGATCAATGACAGGGGGGTAATCACCCATATAGACTCCCGGATCACCCCCCTGTCACTGATCACCCCCCCCCCCCCTGTAAGGCTCCATTCAGACATCCGCATGATTTTTTACGGATCCATGGATACATGGATCGGATCCACAAAACACATGCGGACGTCTGAATGGAGCCTTACAGGGGGGTGATCAATGACAGGGGGTGATCAGGGTTATCACCCCCCCTGTCACTGATCACCCCCCTGTCACTGATCACCCCCCCCTGTAAGGCTCCATTCAGACATCCGCATGATTTTTTACGGATACATGGATACATGGATCGGATCCACAAAACACATGCGGACGTCTGAATGGAGCTTTACAGGGGGGTTATCAATGACAGGGGGTGATCAGGGTGATCACCCCCCTGTCACTGATCACCCCCCCTGTAAGGCTCCATTCAGACATCCGCATGATTTTTTACGGATCCATGGATACATGGATCGGATCCACAAAACACATGCGGACGTCTGAATGGAGCCTTACAGGGGGGTTATCAATGACAGGGGGTGATCAGGGTGATCACCCCCCTGTCACTGATCACCCCCTCTGTAAGGCTCCATTCAGACATCCGCATGATTTTTACGGATCCATGGATACATGGATCGGATCCACAAAACACATGCGGACGTCTGAATGGAGCCTTACAGGGGGGTGATCAATGACAGGGGGGTGATCAGGGAGTGTATATGGGTGATCACCCGCCTGTCATTGATCACCCCCTGTAAGGCTCCATTCAGACGTCCGCATGTGTTTTGCGGATCCGATCCATGTATCCATGGATCCGTAAAAATCATGCGGACGTCTGAATGGAGCCTTACAGGGGGGTGATCAATGACAGGGGGTGATCAGGGAGTGTATATGGGTGATCACCCGCCTGTCATTGATCACCCCCCTGTAAGGCTCCATTCAGACGTCCGCATGTGTTTTGCGGATCCGATCCATGTATCCATGGATCCGTAAAAATCATGCGGACGTCTGAATGGAGCCTTACAGGGGGGTGATCAATGACAGGGGGGTGATCAATGACAGGGGGGTGATCAGGGAGTGTATATGGGTGATCACCCGCCTGTCATTGATCACCCCCCTGTAAGGCTCCATTCAGACGTCCGCATGTGTTTTGCGGATCCGATCCATGTATCCGTAAAAATCATGCGGACGTCTGAATGGAGCCTTACAGGGGGGTGATCAATGACAGGGGGTGATCAGGGAGTGTATATGGGTGATCACCCGCCTGTCATTGATCACCCCCCTGTAAGGCTCCATTTAGACGTCCGTATGCGTTTTGCGGATCCGATCCATGTATCCGTGGATCCGTAAAAATCATACGGACGTCTGAACGGAGCCTGACAGGGGGGTGATCAATGACAGGGCGGTGATCAATGACAGGGGGGGTGATCAGGGAGTTTATATGGGGTGATCATGGGTGATCAGGGGTTTATAAGGGGTTAATAAGTGACGGGGGGGGGGGGTGTAGTGTAGTGTGGTGTTTGGTGCGACTGTACTGACCTACCTGAGTCCTCTGGTGGTCGATCCTAACAAAAGGGACCACGTAGGAGGTATATTAGACGCTGTTATGAAAACAGCATCTAATATACCTGTTAGGGGTTAAAAAATTCGCTCGCTGGCAGGCTGGAGATCCACTCGCTTACCTTCCGTTCCTGTGAGCGCTAGCGCCTGTGTGCGCGCGTTCACAGGAAATCTCGCGTCTCGCGAGATGACGCATATATGCGTGACTGTGCGCAGGGCTGCCACCTCCGGAACGCGAATCTGCGTTAGGCGGTCCGGAGGTGGTTAAAACACTTAAAATGAAAAATGAAGCAACTTTGCGAATAGACTTTATTAAAAATATCTTCTTTAGTTTCTTCTGCTGCTATACAGATCTATGTGTCTCCATAGCAACAGACTACAAACAATCCCTGTATAGTCTGATCCGGCATCTAGGGCGCTTAAAGTTGTGTCAAGTTTTAGACCTATTTATGAAATACATGTACCAAGAAGAATGATCCCCAGCGCCTAGCCCCCTGTTTCAGCTATCCAGCTTGACAAGGGGGATGGCTTAAAATGCAACAAACGTCTACTGGCTTCAGCAGATATTTAGTTGAAAATATCTAGGGTTTTTTTATGCAGCCAAAACCAGGAGTGGATTCAAATAGGTAAGGCTTTGTTCACATTACTGTTTGTTTTTATTTTTTATTATTCTGATTCATCAGAACAGAATATATATATTTTTAAAAAGCCTAATTTTGCATCTGTTTGTGTCCGTCCTGTCAGAGATGTCATTTTTGGCGGTAGAAAATTGTCCTGCTTCCCCCTTCCCTTCTTGATTGACAAGGCCAGACACCTTCCGCCTGAGTAGCAGCGCAAGCGCAGAGGCTCTGTGCATGTGCCACTAAACGTCTAGGAGCGGCGCATGCACAGTTGGCGTTTGTGCTGCTCAGGAAGCAACAGCAGCAGAGCCTTTGTGCTTGCAGCGCTTCTCGGAGCAATACTGCAGGCGTGAGATTGAAAGGGCTAGGTGAGAAGTCTGGCCCTGTCAATCAAGGAGAGGGGGAGTGTCTCGAACAGCAGCTCCTGCCCCTCACTGCTCAAGGAAGCTGCTTTTTGAACAAACACTACTCCTAGATATTCCACCATCAGCTGTAAGTGGTGTTACTGGAGTAAAACGGGACAACAGAACACGAGAATGGGGTATTCTAGTTACAATTAAGCGAAGCAGCAGCACTCAATGTCAGGCAGCGGCTACAAAAGCAAGTAAGAGTTTAGAGTGTATACAAAGAGAGAAAAACCTGTGATCCGGATGTAACCTTAGCTTTTTATGAAAACCTCATCTTGAATATGGGATTCAGTTTTGTCTCCATATGCTATAAAGGATACAGGAGAGCTAGAGAGAGTTCAGAGATGGGACACCAGTCAATGTAATTTTGGATAATTGATCAACATGATAGAATGTGTTGGACCTGGCTCATTATGGAATTCACCTTTTAGAGCTCAGGAAGACTTTGTTTCTGGTTTCTTTTCTGTGAAGACACACCCAGTGATGGAGAAAAGTGAATGGAAAGTGAAAGCTCCGAGGGATTAAAAGAAGACGCCTTGGACAGTGATAGACACCTGCCTCTCTGACTCTGAGATATGTGTGACTGCTTTGAGCTGGGACCTATGACTGAGGACGAGGACAGGTTGGCGGTGGAGGCTCGCTTTGAGCTGGGACCTATGACTGAGGACGAGGACAGCTTGGCGGTGGAGGCTCAAGTTAGAACTTTAAATATCTTGGAGGATGCCCTGAACAAGAAGCAGTGGCTGCTGGCAGAGCCGGGGAGAAACTATGGGCGGCGGGCAGCAGATGTTCCTCTCATCTGCCCACAGCTGGTAGAAGATCTTATTCAGACTCTGCAGCAGGTCCAGCTTCTCAAACACTACAAGACAAAGCTTGACGATGGGGTCTGCTCAGTCTACCCCATACCAAGTGCGCCAGTCATTGGCTTATGCATGGAATTTTGGAAAAGACATGAGACTCTGTGCTTCTGCTCCTGCCCGGGGACACTGATTGCGGCAGCTGCTTGTCTTCTGGGGTATCATGATGTTGATGAGAGAAGGTTCAGGGCTGAAATGGAAGAACATCAGAGACCTAAGCTAAGGGCCAGCCGTATCTGTTCCGCGTTTGAGGTCTGGATGAGTCACAAAGGAAAATACGTCAGCGGCTCATATACCTGCTGCGGGGAGAAGTCCATACACTCCGTCTGTGAGGACTCCGATATGAGGTAAATCTGGGAGTGGGACTTATAGAGGTCAACATGGGAAAGGTCTTCACGGGGTCAAGGACTGAAAATGAGTGACCTGTTGAGGTGTGTGACATATAAAAGCATAAATATAGTCCTTATAATCCATATAATAATAAATTAATAAAAATCTAGACCTAGAATAGTTGGCCTAAGCACGAATCTCAAAAAAATCATGTAAAAAAATGCACAAAATCTTTATTGATCAATTACTATAAAAAACCCAATAAAAAGTACCACACAAAAAGATGGAAATTTGGAACAGCAGGGACACCTGGTGGACAGAGGATGTAACAATAACTTTTACAGACAGGTGCACTCTGCGGTCTTACTAAACCCTCATACTGATGTAAAACTGAGAGATTAGCCAACATACCCTACTGTGGAGGACATGTCTGAGCCCGAGCACCTCGCCATGGTTTTTCAAGTAGCTCGGGACCGAACACTCACCTACCTGTGCCGTATGGGCAATACCGGGAGCCAGTGGGCGAATTACAGGAAAAAAAGGTCTAAATAACAGACAACTCACCAGTTACCTCCAGCATGCAACCATGCTTACAATGGGATGGCTACATGCTGGAGGTAACTGGTGAGTTGTCTGTGAGTCGGACCTTACGCTCCTGTAATTTGCCCATTGGCTCCTGGTATTGCCCATACGGCTCAGGTAGGTTTCGTGTTAGGTCCCAAGCTACTTGAAAAACCTTGGCGCGGTGCTCGGGCTCAGACATGTCCTCCACAGTAGGATATGTTGGCTAATCTCTCAATTTTACATCAGTATGAGGGTTAGTAAGGCCTCTTTCACACTTGCGTTGTCCGGATCCGGCGTGTACTCCATTTGCTCGAATTACACGCCGGATCCGGAAAATCGCAAGTGAACTGAAAGCATTTGAAGACGGATCAGTCTTCAAAATGCGTTCAGTGTTACTATGGCAGCCAGGACGCTATTAAAGTCCTGGTTGCCATAGTAGGAGCGGGGGAGTGGTATACTTACAGTCCGTGCGGCTCCCGGGGCGCTCCAGAATGACGTCAGAGCGCCCCATGCGCATGGATGACGTGTTCATGCGATCACGTCGTCCATGCGCGTGTGGCACCCTGACGTCACTCTGAATCGCCCCGGGAGCCGCATGGACGGTAAGTATGCTGCTCCCCCGCTCCCCGCTACACTTTACCATGGCAAACCGGACTTTAGCGTCCTGGCAGCCATGGTAACCATTCAGAAAAAGCTAAACATCGGATCCAGTAATGCGCCGAAACGACGTTTAGCTTAAGGCCAGATCCGGATCAATGCCTTTCAATGGGCATTAATTCCGCATCCGACCTTGCGGCAAGTGTTCAGGATTTTTGGCCGGAGCAAAAAGCGCAGCATGCTGCGGTATTTTCTCCGGCCCAAAAACGCTCCGGTCCGGAACTGAAGACATCCTGATGCATCCTGAACGGATTTCTCTCCATTCAGAATGCATTAGGATAAAACTGATCAGGATTCTTCCGGCATAGAGCCCCGACGACGGAACTCTATGCCGGAAGAAAAGAACGCAGGTGTGAAAGAGCCCTAAGCCCGCAGAGTGCGCCTGTCTTTGTAAAAGTTATTGTTATTTTGTTTTAATTGTTTATCACATCCACAGATTTGCTATCCTGTGTAGGACGCTGCGGGCATCCTCCATTGTATGCATTTTTGCTGGGGATTGCTATTAGCAGCGGACCACAAGTGCTGGATCTGCCGTTTTTTTTCGCAGATCTGTGTTTTGCGGACCGCAAAATACATACGATCGTGTGCATGAGCCTGTTTACAAATAGGCCATGATTCACAGATACATATGACCGGATCAAACCCCTTTGTCAGATCGGATCATGGCGGGTCATCGTCTGCAGCTGCATTCACTAAGACGCATTATGGGAGATTTATTAAAACTGGTGCAAATAAAAACAGGAGCAGTTGCCCATAGCAACCCAGTAAGTTGCACTTCTTAATTTCCGAAAGGTGCAATGTGACTGGTTGTTATCGGCAACTGCACCGCTTTTTCTTTGCACCAATTTTTGGCAAATTTCCACCCATCGAATTCCTGATACACAGACAACTACCCCCATCGTGGCATTTCAGGAAAAGATTAGTTATCATGTGAAGATGTTTTGCTGAGGAGGAGAGGCGATGACCGCGTAAGATCTAATCATGGAAACTCATATGACAAAACTTTTTGGGGAAGCTGATCAAAAAAATATTTATATATGACCTTTAGCAACCAAGTAACAGAAATTATTTTTGTAGAATTATCTGAATACAAAGTTTCGTTTTGGTCATTAATATTCATCTAGGGGCGGAGCTGTGACAACCTCTCCATAACAAAAACTATGGTTGTCACCCTTTAAACTACCTGATATAGTTTGTGTGGCTGCCGTGAATACCTGGACAGAACTGAAAATATCCGCACTGGGAAACCAGGTCAGCTCATTAAACCACATTGTATGGAGTTCCCCTTTAAGTCATTTGGAATGTCTTTTCTGTTTAGGTTTTTTTTACTTTGTATAATGGACGAGGAGCAGAATGACCTTGCAGAAACTTCTAGAAAGACGACTCTGAAGATCCTACTTGATGCCCGGGACAAGAGGCTGGTTGTGGACGATGAAGGTCTGATCCGTCAACGGCAAGCCGCGGTCACGTTTCCCCTGATCACCAGGAACCTCCTAGAAGAACTAATAAAAAAAACTGGAAAAGGTGACCTTTAAATGTGACATTAAGCCGAGAAACGAAGCGCTCATGGCCTACCCCGCCGCCCAGGACATCATATATCTCTGCCCTTTCTTCTGGAAACAAAGTGTCCGGCTGCGTCCAGGATCTCGCCTTGGAACGTTGATCCTCTGTGCAGCCAAGATGTTGGGCTACAGTCATGTCCTTGGCGAGACAAGTCACCATGAAGAACCCACGGGGCACCAGGAACGTCACCCAATCACGGCCGATGACATTTGTAGCGCATTCGAGAATTGGATGGTGCACCGGGCGCCGTACGTGGCAGGGTCCTACTCCTGCTGCGGGGAGACGGATGAGCACTCTGTGTGCAGAGAATCCTTCATGGGAAAAGCGTTAAGTAGTGTTTGCCAGGAGCGACAGGAGGAATAGATGAGGACGACAACCTTCATTACTGAGCCAAAGACCCCGTGGGCTGACCCTCCACGGCCAATGACAATGCCATAGAGTAAAGGGAGACTGGAAATTAAAGATACCCTAGGAAATCTCAGCTAGGGGGCGCAATGCTTACGACAGACAAGCCCAACCAGCTTTTGAAGGTGCTGAAAATGTTACTCGCCTCTCTCTGAGCCCATTGGCTGTGACCCAGGGTCAAGGGCCCGTACAGTTATTGGACATCATGGACTAGTGACTGATGGGACTACCGTCACTTTATAGCGCACACAGCGCCGCACCTCACTCATGATTGCAAACCTGAGCCCATTATAGTGAAAGGTACTGGGTTCAGGAGTGGGGCTGTGTAGGAGCAGTATCAGAGGGATTACGGGGCTTTGCATAGCGCCAAAGCCCTAGACTAGGCATTGTTGATGGCATATCATATTGACATGCCACCACTTATAGTGGTTGGAAAACCCCTTAGTGACCACCCATACGTGTTTTTACGGCGGCACTTCAGCCCAAGTTAGCGATAAAAATCAATCGCTGTAGCTGAGGGCTTGGGGCAGTGATCAGAGACCGTGACAAGCGCTCTCTGATCACGTGATCGCCGTGATACACTATCACGGCGATCACAGAAAATGCCGGCAGCGGAGCTGCCCGCACTAAACTTTCTCCCTCCTCATGTAAGAGGAGGGAGAAAGTCTCCTGTTCAGCGATCGGGTCCCCCAGCGCTTCTGGCTCTAAGCTGGGTCCCGATCCTCAAACCCCACACCCCCTTACCCTCAAGAAAGATGGCAGCGGCCGGGCGCATGCGCAGACTGAAAGCCGGTCACCGCAGCTCACAGTAAGGTCTCTTTCCTCTGGAGAGGAGAGAGTTCAAATTATGCCCCGATCGGGTCCCCCAGATATGTTTAAATAAAGTTATTAGGGCACCACCCCCCCCACATGTAATAAAAAAAATAATTGGCGCAGACATGCGCACTGTTTACTGTGCTGAAGATCTGCCTTCAGCACAGTCACCATCAGGGACCAATAATAATAATGTGCTCTGTAGGAAAAATATGTCTTTAAATTAATACTTTTGTGTAGAAAAATGAAAATTTCATTTTTTTTTCACCTTAGCATTAATTTCTTAAAAAAAACTAGTGGGTCAAAAAACTCATTACACCTATAGAAAAATACGTTAAGGGACCTAGTTTTTAAAATGGGTTCACTTTTGGGGGGTCTTCTGACACTTGGCTTGTTGCAGGAAAAAATATGTACTTCAAAAATTTTAAAATTTATGTTAAAATGTTAAGTCTCCTAAATAAATTAAAAAAAGTTTAAATTTTTTGTAAGTGCAGCCAAAATAAAGTAAAGATGTGGAAATATATTTCTGATAAAAATATTGAATAGTATTTATGTATGTATGTGTGAAATATTGCAGTTGAAAATAGGAAAATGTGCTAATTTGTACAAATTTTCCAAAATGTTCACTTTTTTTATAAAGATACGCATATTTTATTGGTAGAATTTTACCACCTAAGTAAAGTACAATATGTGACGAGAAAACAATGTCAGAATTACTTTGATGTGCAAAACCGTTACAACGTTATTCTAAGCTAAAATGACACATGTCAGATTTCCAAATTTTGGCTTGGTCATTAAGGCCCAAACAGGCTTGGTCACTAAGGGGTTAAGACTCCCCCTTTACTGTAGTATTTTGGCTATGATGCGTGCATGGTCCCACAAATGATTGGACTAACCTTTTAAGATGCCTCTTTAAGGGAGCATTTTGTTTCCTTGCAAATCAGTCCCACAGCTCTCCACGCACAGGGGGTCCTGGGCTTTGTGGGGTCCTCTGCCTGTTAGGGCTCATGCACACCAAAGTATTTTCAGTTTTTTTTTTGCGGAACCATTCATTGCAACAGGTCCACAAAAAAAACGTAAGTTACTCCGTGTGCATTCAGTTTCCATAAGTCCGTATTTCCATTCCGCCAAAAAAATAGAACATGTCCTATTATTGTCCGCATTACGGACAGGGATAGGACTGTTCAATTAGGGGCCGGCTGTTCCGTTCCGCAAAATACGGAATGCACACAAACGTCATCCGTATTTTTTGCGGACCACAAAATACATACGGACGCAGTGAGAGGTGAGTCCTTCCTATTAGTCTACAGACCAGCACAATAGTGGGTACAAGGGTCCCATCTTGCTTATAGATTTCGCTCGGTCTCCCACCTGCGGCTCTCCAGCATGCTCCTGCACAGAGCGTCAGTTTTGTCCGTAGCGCTCCTTTAATGGCTCCATTCACACGTCCGCAATTTCATTCCGCATTTTGGAGAACGGAATTGCGGACTCATTCATTTCTATGGGGCAGCTCGATGGATCCGCACTTCCGTTCCGCAAAAAAATAGAACATGTCCTATTCTTGTCCGTAAGTGCGGGCAAGAACAGGCGTATTCTATTAGTACCGGTAATGTGCGGTCCGCAAAATGCAGAACGCACATTGCTGCTGTCTGTGTTTTACGGATCCACAAAACACGTTGCGGACATGTGAATGGAGCCTAAGGGGGTTGTCCAGGATTAGAATATATTAAAAATAGCACCATTCCCTGTCCTCAGGCCGTGCGTGGTATTGCAGTTCAGCTTCATTCACTTCTTCAGTGGAGGCGAGCTGCAATACCAGACACATCCTATGGCCAGGTGTGGCGCTGTTTTATTGGGATATGGATCCTTCCGGCACAAAAATGTAACGACTTCAGGAAATGCTACCTGAGAACATTAAGCAAATACCTTTCCCGCAGAAGGAAGAAAACGCTCCAGGAAGTCGATTTGCATATTTCTTTCTCAATGTCGCACAGTCTCCCTGCCTTCGTAGGACAGTGCGACCTGTAGCTCTAGAGCTGTGTGAAACTACAACCCCCAGCATGCTAGTAGTCGTAGTTTTGCAATGGCTGGACGGCTACAGGCTGTAGACCACTACCATGGAAGAAATAGGATAGCAGCTAGGCTATTATAGAGCAGCCCAGAATCCTGCCATGCGCTGGTGAGGTCCAATGGACTGGAACCGACCTGTCTTAAGATATTGATCCTCAGGATCAGTCATCAATATTAGATCGGGGGGCCGGACAACAGGTACCCTCACCGAGCAGCTGTATTCAGAATGGACAGAGCCAGAAGCAGGAAGCTCCGTCCACTGAGCGTCCATGATGGGGTACTGCTCGTTGTCAGACCCCCCCATTCCGAGGATAGGCCATCAATAGCTAAAGATCGGGAAACCCCTTTAACTTTCTGGAAACCTTTGTTAGCAAGTTATAATTAAAGCTTCTAGGGTATTTCAATTTCTCACCATTTCAAGATCTCCGCATGCTGCCAGTGAATGGGAACATTTTTATTTACAATCAGAAGTTAAAAACTAAAACTGGCAAACCTAACACTCCTCAAAGCTGAGGGTTTGTTACCATTGGAGCCAGTCTAGAGCATAAGCAGCACAGATCTCTCTCCTGACAGTTGCTACAATGTATCACTGCATGTAAAATAGTTGTCCCGGGCCGTCGGCTGCCTTCTGCCGGGGCTTTTAGGTCCTGGTACAAATCCTGGTCATATGATGGACGCACGGCTGCGGGGCTTGTTACAGTACAGAGCTGTGTGAAGGTTCCTATTGAATGACAGCAAGCAGAGATCTTGAAAACCCAAAACAAAAATTTGTACAGAAAGTATATTGGAGAACTGAAAAAAAAAATAATCATTCTACAAAGAATGTTTTATTTGCTAAAACCGGAATCCCCTTTAATATCACAAAGAACAACATAAGAAATAGATGTAATGGGTAGAACATGAGATGCGCTGGAGAAGAATTGGGGGATTTGGCGATATTGCTGACGATCATTACGTCTCCAGGGATGAGTGTACATGTAGCGGTCAAACTGGGAGAAACCGCTTTTATTATTTGCCTAGGCGACCGCCTTAAAGGGAAAGTCTTATGTATATAATTTATAATGTCATTTGGAAGAAGAGAAATTGTGTGTTTTTTCTTTGTTTTTTTTCATGCTGTAGCTATTTATTATTATTTTTAATTAGTTTTGACCGGGGCGGCCATATTGAAGGCACACGTGTCCTCCATATTAGACAGTACAGCCTGGTGTGTGCTTTATGGCAGGCTGGGAGCCATTAGTCAGAAACCCATAGGCTAATATGGACTCCAGGAAGTGAAGTACTACTACTACTACTACTACTACTACTACTACTACTACTACTACTACTACTACTACTACTACTACGCATACACCAGGGATGGCCAACCTGAGGCTCGCCAGCTGTTGCAAAACTACAACTCCCATCATGCCCGGACAGTCTACAGCTATTAGCCTACAGCAGGGCATGGTGGGAGTTGTAGTTTTACAACAGCTGGAGAGCCACAGGTTGACCATGCCTGGCATACACAGCCTCATCTGTGTGTAGGCGGTAAATAATTCACCTCATGTCGGACCAGTCATGCAGCCTTTTTCCCATCACCACCAGTGTCCTTGCAGAACATTTCTTCCTCCGCCTTCAGAACGGCTGATGTTCCAGACGGAGGCAACCGGCCGAGCAGGAACTGAATAGAATATTCTCCTACATGGAAATCACCTGAAGGTCACAGCAGAGCATGGAAAGTATGAACAGACACCACGAAAGGCAAGAAAAAAAAAGTGGTGGACGACATTAATGAAACAAATTCCAAAAATAGTTCAATTAAAATGATTAAAAAAAAAAAAAAGTAAGAACCCCAGATCAGACCTAAAGTCAGAACCCAAACCAGGCTCCTAATTTAATTCATATTCCAACCAGACCCCAGAAATAACCCTACAATTAACGGCTCATCCACACACACGTATTTTTTTCCCCCCCCGTATCCGTTCAGTTTTTTTTTTGTGGCCCATATGTGGAACCATTTACTTCAACGGGGCCGCAAAAAAAATAGAAATGACTGTGTGCATTCCGTGTCTGTATGTTCGTTCAGCAAAAAAATAGAACATGTCCTATTATTGTCCGCATTACGGACTGTTCTATTAAGGGGAGGACATTCCGTTTCACAAAACGCCCGGTATCTGTGTTTTGCAGACCACAAAACATCCAACCGTCATGTACTCGAGCCCTAAATCAGACCCCAGAGAAAACCCTAGCTACACTCGGCACTTGGACCACAACCACTCAAGTAGAAAAAAGCAGGATGGGGCAGCGGAGGATTCAGACCCCAGATCAGACTCCATATTAGGGCTCACAAATGTATTTTCTTTCCGTGTCCGTTCCATTTTGTGGACCGTATGCGGAACCATTCGTTACAATCGGTCCGCAAGAAAATGGAAGTTACTCTGTGTGCATTCCGTTTCCGTATGTCTGTTCGCAAAAAAATAAAACATGTCCTATTATTGTCCACATTACGGACAAGGATAGGACTGTTCTATTTGGGACCAGCTGTTCCGTTCCGCAAAATACATAATGTACACAGACGTCATCTATTTTTTGCGGATCGCAAAATACATACGGTCGTGTGCATGAGCCCTCAGAGTCAGAACCCAGCCCTGACCAGATATGAAAATGAATTTAGATCTCAGACCAGACCCCTAAGGCATCGTTCACATGAGCGATACGGATTCTCTCAGGATCAATTATCCCCTACCATACTGACACAGGGGAGAGCTTTTATTCTAAATATCCCCCAAAATAGGAATAATTCCATGCTGCCCTCTAGTGGTTACATGTTGGTATTACACTTCACCTCCCAGCAGGCTCTATTCACTTCTATGGAAGTTTGAAAACGGCTGAGCAAGTGTGCATGATGGGAGTTGTAACTTCACAATACCTGGGGTTCTGGAGGTTGCTGATCTCTGCCTTGGGGCAAGGCTCCAGACTTTGGGCATCTTCCTATCTGCATCTGGTCCTGTTAGTCCTCTTTCACACCAGGTTGACAGATTGGCTCCGGATGTGTTCAGTAAAACTCGCACCATTTTGCAAGCAAGTTCAGTCGGTTTTGTCTGCGATTGTGTTCAGTTTTTTTCTGCGCGGGTGCAATGCGTTTTGATGCGTTTTTCACGCGCGTGATGAAAAACTGAAGGTTTACAAACAACATCTTTTAGCAACCATCAGTGAAAAACGCATCACATCCGCACTTGCTTGCGGATATAATGCGTTTTTCACTGAAGCCCCATTCACTTCTACGGGGTCAGGGCTGCGTGAAAAACGCAGAATATAGAACATGCTGCGATTCTCACACAACGCAGAACTGATGCATGAAAATCACCGCTCATGTGCACAGACCCATAGAAATGAATGGGTCAGGATTCAGTGCGGGTGCTAAGCGTTCACGTCACGCATTGCACCCGTGTGGGAAAACTCCCTCGTGTGAAAGGGGCCTTAGGCCTCTTTCACACGGGCATCATGGTTTTGGCCTGGATAAGATGTGGGTGCGTTGTGGGAAAATGTGCGATTTTTCCGTGCGAGTGCAAAACATTGTAATGCGTTTTGCACGCACTTGAGAAAACTCGGCATGTTTGGTACCCAAAGCCGAACTTCTTCACAGAAGTTCGGGTTTGGGTTAGGTGTTCTGTAGATTTAATTATTTTACCTTATAACATGGTTATAAAGGGAAAATAATAGCATTCTTACTACAGAATGCATAGTACAATAGCGCTGGAGGGGTTAAAAAATAATAATTTAACTCCCCTTAATGCACTTGCTCGCGCAGCCCGGCATCTCTTCTGTCTTCATCTTTGCTGTGCACAGGAATAGGACCTTTGATGACGTCACTGCGCTCATCACATGATCCATCACCATGGTGATGGATCAGGTGCCGGACCATGTGAGGAATGCAGTGACATCACCACAGGTCCTTTTCCTGTGCACAGCAAAGATTAAGACAGAAGAGAAGCCGGCTGCGCGAGCAAGTGCATTAAGGAGAGTTAAATTATTTTTTTTAACCCCTCCAGCGCTATTGTACTATGCATTCTGTATTCAGAATGCTATTAATTTTCCCTTATAACTATGTTATAAGGGAACATAATAATGATCGGGTCCCCATCCCGATCATCTCCTAGCAACCATGCGTGAAAAATCACACCGCATCCGCACTTGCTTGCGATTTTCATGCAGCCTCATTCACTTCTATGGGGCCTGCGTTGCGTGGAAAACGTACAATATAGAGCATGCTGCGATTTTCACGCAACGCACAACGTGTGGCTGTGGGAGGGGAGAGCGAGCCTCCCTGTGTCATGCCCCCGTATAATGGACCTTCTCATCCATCCTTTAAGTATACAGAATACGCCCCCTACACTATGCAGTATAACCAAGAGGTCTAGAGCTCAGGGAGTATGGGAAACCATACACGAGCTCTGATTTTACAAAACAATGCAGAGGGGGCCCCTAGTGATGCCCCCCAAATACTCATCGTTGCCCAGTACAAAAATGAACAGAGGACATCGCCCAGAGCAGGACCGCTCGAGGACAGTGACATCACTGCACCAACTTATGTCTCTCCCCTACTTTTGCATCACATCCAGTGCAATATGCGGCTGTGGGGCCCTCAGTGGGTTACTCCCAGTCTAGGCGCAGCAGTTACTGTTGGTTTCGTACTTAATAACCACCGTCTTTGCGGTGATGGATGTCAGCTTTTCATGTGCTAACAGAGCTTGTGCATGCACACAGCAGCCAGTATAAACAAGCTGAGCTGCAGTGTAAAGCATGGTGAAAGGACTAAAGCAGCTTATGGGGAGACAAGCAGAATCTCAGGTTACATCGGACTCCAACAAACAATCGAGAAAGATAATAAAAACACTGGACTTCTGCTACTGACCTGAAAGCAAAGCTGAAAGTATAAATCCAGCCCCTCGAGTTGCGTCACGGCCGCCCGTTAATCAGCATCAGATACAGATAATCCGGGTGGATTGGGCTAAATCAGTTCATTTACTGATGGGAAGATTTAGTGAAACGTCCTTGCCTGGAAGGGACAAGCAGATGTCCGATAATCAGCGGCTGAAGATCCTTCCCTCCTGTCCACAGCTACGACGTCCTCACTGGGAAATGAAAGGGGGTCCTAGGGACAGGAACCAGGACAAGGGGCAGCTTTCTCCCCCCTACATATACTCCGTGTATTAGTCCATAATATGGGCAGCATAGAAAGTTGTAAATATCTTCTCACTTTCTCGGGAAATGTTCACAAAGCTCCTTAGTTCTCAGATTTGTCTAGAATAATTTAGTAAATAAAGGGGAAGGGGGGGGGATGCAGCTGCAGCCTGTCTCTTGGCATGTGTGGCTGTGGGAAGGGAGAGGGAGCCTCCCCGTGTCATGCCCCGCCCCCTTAGGTCCTGCATATTACTTTTCCCCCCAGACTTTTCTGCTGGATACAAACTCTGACATGTCTAAGTAACTACTTGCACCCCTCATATAATAAGAATAGGCGCTCCAGAATTATGACGGTCTTGTGCCATTCCTGCTAGAAATTATGAATGAATTCAGTAAAAGGTCCAGATGGGCGTTACCTGGTTAGAGGTGTGTCCCTGCACAGTCTGACACTATCCAATCAATGCTGCCAGTGTCAGACCATGCAGGGACACCCCCAATGTGGCATATCACTGTCATGCACGGGGACACAGTTGCTGCAGCAGTCACATGACCCATGTGGGTGGAGGGGAAGTGAAGTAGCTGGAACCCAGTAGCAGGGATCAAGTGTCATTCCCTTCGCAAGCCTGACCACGGTAACATCCCCTTTAAATTTGTGGCTCTGGACAGTTTTTTGCAAAATCCGGAGAGCAGTGTGGCAGCATCCATAAGGGTTTAAGGTGCCCAATGTTTGGCTAGTGAGAGCACATACACTGTGGAAAGAATGATCACTACGGCAGTCATTTTTAGTCCCATCAAACACGGTATAGCGCCACCTGTTGCTCACACTGTATATAGCTCATTTCACTGCAGAGACACCAATAGAAAACTTTCTGCTTGCCTGTCAAGGAGCAGAACCATGGCAAGATAGCGGAGAGGACTAAGGCCTCATGCACACGACAGTTTTTTTTTCACGGTCCACAAAAACGGGGTCCGTGACCGTTTTTTCGTCCGTGGGTCTTCCTCGATTTTTGGAGGATCCACGGACCTGAAAAAAAAGTCGTTTTGGCGTCCGCCTGGCCGTGCGGAGCCAAACGGATCCGTCCTGAATTACAATGCAAGTCAATGGGGACGGATCCGTTTGACGTTGACACAATATGGTGCAATTGCAAACGGATCCGTCCTCATTGACTTTCAATGTAAAGTCAGGAGTCCCTTTACTTTCACACTTGTGTTCATAATGCAGACGGTGGCTCCGTTCAGAGCGGATCCGTCTGCATTATATTGTTAAAACATTTCTAAAGTGTGAAAATGGCATCAGACGGATCCGTCCAGACTTTACATTGAAAGTCAATGGGGGACGGATCCGTTTGAAAATTGAGCCACAGTGTGTCATCTTCAAACGGATCCGTCCCCATTGACTTACATTATAAGTCTGGACGGATCCGCTTGCCTCCGCACGGCCAGGCGGACACCCGAACATAACTTGAAGCGTCCCCATCACCATGGGAACTCCTCTATGTTAGAATATACTGTCGGATATGAGCTACATCGTGAAACTCATTTCTGACAGTATATTCTAACACAGAGGCGTTCCCATGGTGATGGGGACGCTTCAGGTTAGAATACACTGAAAAACTGTGTACATGACTGCCCCCTGCTGCCTGGCAGCACCCGATCTCTTACAGGGGGCCGTGATCAGCACAATAACTCCTCAGGTGCCGCACTGTAAGAGATCAGGGCTGCCAGGCAGCAGGGGGCAGCCCCCCCCCTCCCCAGTTTGAATATCGTTGGTGGCACAGTGTGCGCCCACCATTGCCCCCCCCTTCCTCCCTCTATAGTTAAAAATCGTTGGTGGCACAGTGTGCGCCGACCATCGCCCCCCCCCTTCCTCCCTCTATAGTTAAAAATCGTTGGTGGCACAGTGTGCGCCCACAATCGGCCCCCCCTCGCCCTATAGTAGTAACAACCATTGGTGGCAGTGTGCGGCCTCCCATCCCCCCCCCCCCCCCCCATCATTGGTGGCAGCGGAGTTCCGATCGGAGTCCCAGTTTAATCGCTGGGGCTCCGATCGGTAACCATGGCAACCAGGAAGCTACCGCATCCCTGGTTGCCATGGTTACTTAGCAATAGTACAATTGTAGAAGATTCATACTTGCCTGCTTGCTGCTGCGATGTCTGTGACCGGCCGGGAGCTCCACCTACTGGTAAGTGAAAGGTCTGTGCGGCGCATTGCTAAAGAACTGTCACTTACCAGTAGGAGGAGCTCCCGGCCGGTCACAGACATCGCAGCAGCAAGCAGGTAAGTATGAATCTTATACTGTGGTGGGGGGGGGGGGGGGGGAATGGGAGGCCGCACACTGCCACCAATGGTTGTTACTATTATAGAGAGAGGGGGGGCCGATGGTGGGCGCACACTGTGCCACCAACGATTTTTTAACTATAGAGGGAGGAAGGGGGGGGCGATGGTGGGTGCACACTGTGCCACCAACGATTTTTAACTATAGAGGGAGGAAGGGGGGGGGGGATGGTGGTTGCACACTGTGCCACCAATGATATTCAAACTGGGGAGGGCGGTCTGCCCCCTGCTGCCGGGCAGCCCTGATCTCTTACAGGGGAATATGATAGTACAATTAACCCCTTTAGGTGCCGCACCTGAAGGGGTTAATTGTGCTATCATATCCCCCTGTAAGAGATCGGGTGCTGCCAGGCAGCAGGGGGCAGTCTTGTACAAAGTTTGCAGTGTATTCTAACTAGAAGCGTCCCCATCACCATGGGAACGCTTCTGTGTTAGAATATACTGTCGGAAATGAGTTTTCACGAAGTGAAAACTTAGATCAGAAAAAGCTTTTATGCAGACGGATCTTCGGATCCGTCTGTATGAAAGCAACCTACGGCCACGGATGCCAATCTTGTGTGCATCCGTGTTCTTTCACGGACCCATTGACTTGAATGGGTCCGTGAACCGTTGTCCGTCAAAAAAATATTTTTTGGACGGACAGGATACACGGATCACGGCCTCGGCTGCAAAACGGTGCATTTTCCGATTTTTCCACGGACCCATTGAAAGTCAATGGGTCCGCGAAAAAAAAACCGGAAAACGGCACAACGGCCACGGATGCACACAACGGTCGTGTGCATGAGGCCTAAAGGAAAGAAAGGACTGTTGTCAGCTGCCAGAGGGGGAAGGAGACCAATTTAACCCAGAGCCCTTCCACAGCAGCACAAATCAATGGGGAAACTTAGAAAAAAAAAAGAAAGAAGTAGACGAGATTTTTGTTGCATTTTTATTAAAGTAGTAATATTTAAAATCAATGACAAACCCCCCAAATATTAAATAGATTTATAATATAAAAATGATTGCTTTCAAGGAGGAGCCTGGGGTGTCTATAAAGAAATCTATAAAGTCTTCGGAATGATCGCTGCCCCGCGCCTCATCCGTCCCCAGTGCGAAATCAGTACAGAGCTACAACGTTCAAGTTCTAGAAATGCAGGAGGGTAGTCCCGGGTCTTAAAGGGGAAGCTCTGGTTTAGAGCAGGAAATAGTCTGATGTACCAGTCTCGGGGTACAGGCTGCCACAAACAGCTCCTCATTGGCTTCAGTGAGGAACTTCCATGCAGCAGCAATTCCCTCCGATATTAAAAAAAAAAAAAAAAACATCAAATCAGAGCTTTATTTTATAAGCTTTTTCTGTTTGATGCAAAAAACAAAAACAACAACAACGTTGCAGATTTCTAATAGGCTTTGTGCCCTTTTAAGATCAATGTTTGCAGTCAGTGAATGACACACTGAAAAGGGAATTACATGCAACCATTATGCCTTGTAGAATGACATAACCGTTTGCTATACAGAAAGTATCAATTTGCTATGGTTTTCAAGATCTCTGCTTGCTGTCATTTAACATAAACCTTCAAGATTTACTTTCAGGGGGTACATGATTGGGTGCACGGCTCATTACATAACCGCTCCGATAACTGAAAGACACGCCGATTTGGAAGCCATGGGAGACGGATTTTAAGTGAATTCCATGTGGATTTCTGAACGTATTCCAAATCCATGTGATAAAAACCTCCATGTGAACATACCCGAACAAGAATGGGGCGTCACATGACTAGGACAGATTTATATCCCGTGGAAGAATGAAAGCTCTGATAGAATGACAGCAAGCAGAGATTCTGTCTGTTCTTCAGTTTTCAGAAAGTATTGGAATAAATAGCTTTATTTGCTGAAACTGTGCAGGACCCGGACGAAATCAGGACAGGCGTGCAGTCTCTGGATGTAAGCAAGAATGGCTTCATTCACCGACAGCAAGCAGAGATCTTGAAAACGTTAAACAATGATGCAAAACGCCATTTGGGGTGGATTATTAGCCCTCAGATGACACCTGCAGCTTTTCCTGCATACACATCAACTTTCGATGCTGACTGAGCAAGAGGAGGATTACACACATCTACACAGTACAGAGTGATGGTGTGTGGGGGATGGGCCAAAGAGAACGGAGGGGAAGGGGGGGGGGGGGGGAACGCCCAATGGGACAGGACAACATGAAAGCCTTCTGAGAGTCCAAAGTAAAAATATTATAAAACCAACAGACCACAGACATAAATTAAAGGGTTCACAAAGATAGGAAAAAATTTTGTATTTTTTTTTTGTATTCAAGTGTTTTTTTTCGGGAGTTTCTAAAAAGACAGGTGCTCGTACCGCTGGGTAATGAGTCCTTCAGTTTCCAAGCAGGTAGTAGAAGCAGCAGTGATGGCAAAGTGGGTGCAGAGAGCACAAAACACAGAGGTCCATTATTGAAGGGGGAGGCCCCCTCGCGTCCAACCACACGTCAGTTTGTATGTCAGTCTCATCGCCAAGGCTGTAGACCTTGACCTGTAATTATGGGAGGTGCCGCCAAGGCTTCGTTCCTGGCACCTGTTTCAGTGTCCTGGAAAGGTTACAACAGTCCGAGGGTCTCGATCGCCCCATGACCGCACTCGGTCTGAGGCGTGGCCCTTAACATTGTGGTCAGGTGCTGTTCCCCTGTTCCTGCTCGAATAACAGCATGGCCAGCTGGGAGCGAGAGCCCAGTCCTTCCAGATTGCTCTGCACGCACCGGTGGTAGATTTCCTCACTGAGACGTGGGTTACAAGCTCTTGTACGGTATGGCTGGAGGAGGGCTGGCTCCACAGCCCGGAAAACATGGAGCCCAGAGTAGCGAATAAACATCTCATAAATATCTATCATCTCCAAGATTTCCTCGTTCTCTTGAGCATCGGCAGTCATTTTTGTCCTGGCCGCCATGTAGTCGGCGTTGTAGAAACAAGCTTCCTCAAAGACATCCCGGTCAAAGCGGCCTGCGTCCCGTACGAGTTCTAGAGTTCCCGAAGGAGACTGTTGGCCGTGCTCAGACACCTCGGGGTTGTAACCCTGGAAGTGAATGGGGAAGAAGACCTGCCAGTTGTTGATGGTGTTCATGCGGCAACGGTTGAGGAATTCCGCGCTGACGTGGCTACCGACACCTGCCAGGAAAAACAGGGTGTCCACCGGGTGCTTCTTGGATATGATGTCCATAAGGCGGATCTGAGAAGGAGCATCGGTCTTCACACTGATCCAGGGGATCTTGATGTTGTGGTGCTTGCGTTCGTACTCCGAGATCTGGCTCTTGACTTGGACGAAGATGTCATTTTGGCTGACCTGCTGAGCTTGGAAGGGGTCATAGATGAAGAGCAGGGTGAGCAGAGAGTTTTCATTGCCTTGGATGTCTGCGAAGGCCTGGAGGAAGCGTGCAGCGTGCTCCCGGTCCTGCGCCGTCAGGGGTAGGATAATGTTGATGCGGCTGGCTTCAGTCACATACGGCATGGGGATGATCTCTACCTCGCTAAGCGGACGGACCAGATGGACCCTCTTGGTAATGGAGCGGCTGTGACCCTTCTGAGTCACCAGCTCCAACTGGAGATCCAACGTGTATTCCATGCCTCGTGTTGGGTCAAAACGCCGGTAGCCATTCAGGAGCTGCTGTTTACGTACGTGCAACACCGGCTGGTATTTGCGGTTTAACTCGTCAATGGCTGTGCTGATGACATCGGTCACGTCGGCGAGGTCAGCCCCGATCAGCTCACACTTCGGAGCGTCGTCAATACAAGAGAAGGTCTGGTCTTCAGTGAAGTAATCCCACTTCAGGACTTCGAAGCGTGTCCTGGGCTTGAATGGAGGGTTGATTCCTAGAGGCCACATGGCAGACTGCTCTCCCTCTACTGTCAGGCTGCTTATGTTCTGGACCTCTCGCTGTGAACAGAAGAAGGAGAGGCATGAGGCACTACTGAGCCTGAATAATGCTCACAAATCAAAACACATGGCAATTAGCAAGAGGCACGACTGCATCATACGAGTGAGAAATAGATATGGTCATACCCACATTCTGACACCAGGGGGCACTATTGAATATAAAACATGATTGGAATCTATGAATACGAAGGTTGAAAGTCTCCGGATCAGAGATTACACGATTGATCGCCACCACAGATTCCTAGAATTATATGATGAAGGCAGAAACTAAAATATTCAGACTACTGCAATACATGTGAAATGTCATGTATGTAATTGCCATGATTATGGCTACCTGCCAAACTTGCTGCAGTACCGTCATTTATAAATTTTACAGGCAATTACTGAATAATAAATTAAAATTCTAACATCTTTATTTCCTATATGTGTAATTTATATCATGCGAGTCCAAACCATTCTGGGCCATGATCATGATGAACAGATGGTACAGCTTTTAGGGCCCCCCACCAAAGAGGACCACCTGCCAAAAAAAAAAAAAAAAAAAAAAAAAAATATATTAGTATATATCCACCGACATGGACTTCCTCCGATAGGACAAAACCCCACCCCTTCCCCTCATTGCCAGTGTATTTTAACGGAACCAGAAAAACGGGGTAGAACATAAATTAAAGTAAAGTAAAATAAGTAGAAACCACCTTACGGAGAAAAGTGGGACCTAATTTGAATATAAGCTGGTCTTCAAACACTGTAAGGAATGGCTCTTGGATAGATAAAGCCCAACGCTCACAAAACTCTTCTCGCAGAGGATATTGCCACTAAGAAAATGGTCTTAAGAGTAAGCCATTTAATAGGGAGTCTAGAGGCTCAAAATTGAGAATCTGACAAAACGTCTAAGAACAGTATTCAGGTTCCATGGAGCGACCATATTTTTAATTCTGGGTTTCAATCAGCTGCTTTTAAAAACCTAGAAACCCAGGAGAACTCAAAGACTAGTGTTATATAGGGCACCTAATGCGGAAACCTGTACCTTAAAGGGTATTCGGGGAGAGACCCATATCCAAACCGTCCTGGAGAAATTCCAGGAGGAGAGGGATATTGGGGTCAGATAGGTTAAACCTAACACCACACCAAGATGCAAATTTTTTCCAAACCTTAAATATATGCCTTAGGCCCCTTTCACACGAGCGAGTTTTCCACGCGGGTGCAATGCGTGACGTGAACACATTGCACCCGCACTGAACCCTGACCCATTCATTTCAATGGGTCTGTGCACATGAGCGTTGTTTTTCCCGCATCAGTTCTGCGTTGCGTGAAAATCGCAGCATGTTCTATATTCAGCGTTTTTCACGCAGCCCTGGCCCCATAGAAGGAATGGGGCTGCGTGAAAAACGCATTGCATCCGCAAGCAAGTGCGGGTGTGATGCGTTTTTCACTGATGGTTGCTAAGAGATGTGTTTTGTAAACATTCCGTTTTTTATCACGCGCGTGAAAAACGCATCAAAACGCATTGCACCCGCGCGGAAAAAACTGAACAACTAAACGCAATTGCAGACAAAACTGACTGAACTTGCTTGCAAAATAGTGCGAGTTTCACTGAACGCACCCTGACCTAATCCGTCACGCCCGTGTGAACCCAGCCTTAAAGGTATTGGATTTTCTACTGAGCAAAAGGGTATTTACAACCATCTGTGATAGACCTAGACCTAAAAGAGGATGGGTTGCTCAGTAACCAGGCTGACAGCTTGAGAAGACTGGGGTTTAGATGAGAAATTGGACCCTGCATTAGAAGATCTTTCCTCTGGGAGAACAGGATTGGATCTTCCTGGCTGAGGGATTTTAAGAGACCAAACCAGCCCCTTCTGGGCCAAAAGGGGATGACAAGGATTAGGACACAACTTTCCTAATGGAATTTCTGCAGAACCTTTGGGATCATCAGAATTGGGGAGGGGCATAAACCAGTCCCAACGTCCAGTCCTCAATGAAGGCGTCTGCCACACAGGAATCTCTTGGATTGAGCAAGAAGTAATGCGGTACTTTGTGGTTTCTTCTTGAGGCAAACAGATCAAGACTTGGATGGCCCCATTGATTTTGGATCCTCTGAAAGGCCGACTGGGATAGGGACCAGTCGCCTGGATCCAGTCTGACGACTGAGACAGTCCGCCTGAAGATTGAGAGAACCCTTCAAGTGTACCGCAGCCAGAGATCTTAGGTTCCTCTCTGCCCATAGGAAAATCTGTTTTGAGAGATTTTAAAAAGGTGACCATGCCTTGTACCTCCCTGATGTTGGATGAAGGCTACAGCTGTAGAGTTGTCGGAGTGGACTAGTACATGACGGTTCTTGGATTGTCTCAGAGTTGCTTTGAGGCCTTCCCATATAGCCTGAAGTTCCTTGTAGTTGGACGACATCCTCCTCTGAGCGTCGAACCAAGTCCCCTGAAAGGAACCTGTGCCAGTAAGGGCACCCCAGCCCCAGGAACTGGCATCCGTTGCCAATGATAGAACTTCCTCCTGGCTCCAAGAGACTCCTGACTCTTGTCTCTGAGCCACCACTGTAAGGAGGTCTTTACCTCTTTGGTTACGGACATCCTCTGGTCTAGGGTTAACTGAGATCTGTTCCATTTCCTGAGAATGAGGTCCTGCAGAGGCCTTATGTGGAATTGGGCTCAGACGACAGCTAAAATACAAGATAGGCGACCCAAAATCTTCATGGCCTGTCTGATCGAACAAAAGGGCTTCCTTAAGAATTGTTGGATTCCCAACTTTAGATCCTGGACCTTCGGGGATGGAAGAAAGGATTTTTGAAGGACAGAATCCAGGAGGATGCCTAAAAATATTCTTTGATGGTTTGGTATAAGATTGGATTTCTCCCAGTTGACTATCCAGCCCAGGATCTGAAGATGAGAGGACCACCTGAAGATGAGCTTGTAGGAGAGCCGACGTTTCTGCTATAACCAACAGATCATCCAGATATGGAATAATTGATATTTCCTTTTGGCTTAGGAAGGCTACTACTTCTGCCATAATCTTGGAGAAGATGAGATGAGCAGAAGATATTCTGAAAGGGAGACAGTTAAATTGAAAGTGATAAATCTTCTCTTTCAGCTTCACTGCAAACCTCAGATATTTTCTGGATAGGGGATGGATTGGAACATGAAAATAGGCGTCCTTGAGATCTATTGTGGCCATCTATTGTAATTATTTATAGTGAAATCATATAAAACAAAATGTATAGTCATTTTTTTTATGATACAAAGCATGAGAAAAACAAGATCAGTCACAGCTGATCTAAAGTACAAGAGTATCACATAAGTAACGTCATGGTAACATGTTGTATAAACTTACATTCGGAGAGGGAAGTGAGGGGAGAGAAGGAGCGGGGGGTATTGAATTACATTATTGTGATGTCGGCCTATCTCGGAATCTCTGCCAGGGAGAACATATTTTGAGATCTATTTCTGTTGGTCATGCTAGTGAGTTCTTCAAAGTGACAGATCTGGTTGACTTTCACCACCCACCTCTCCATGAGATGGTGGAGATTGGCTGAGCCAATGCAGAGGATTCAGAGCTTTGGAAGCTGCCAGCAGATGGGTAACTAAATTAGTTTTGGGCGGCTTATAAGTTAAGCTCGCTCTAGCTAAGACAACCTGGTCAATCTTCACAGTAAAAGTAGTATCGCACATTAGTTGAATGGTTTTCTCTATCTGGTTCCAATATGGCCCAATGAGAGGGCATTTGAACCATATGTGGGAGAAGGAGCCTAATTGTTCCCTGCATCTCCAGCAATTTTTGTCAGGCAAAAGTTTGTGGTTAAATAAAAACTCTGGAGTTCTGTACCACCGTGTTAGCAATTTATAGTGATTTTCCTGCAACTTTACACATGGGGAAAATCCATGGGACGAGCTTAGAATGGCTCGAACTTCATTGTCTGACAATGAGATGTTCAGCTCCTAATCCCATGAAGAGAAAGGCAGGTTTTGTGATAGATGGAAGGGGATAAGAGTAAAGAGTAGAGCCTTCCCACCTTCCTCAGTACCAGGTCTGATGTGGATAGGGCCTACTCAAAAGGGGTTAGTTTTCTCTTATAAGAAAGCATTCAGAAACCTCCCAGTAACCCTTTGGAAATGTGCTACATGAAGTGGAGTGAGGTGCGCAGATTGGACTAAAGTCTGCATTTTTTCGATAGACGGTGCCGTGTGAGTGGAATAGTTCCATTTTTGGAATAGGGTCAAGGTTTTCCCATAGGTCTAGGTATGGGGAGCCTAGCTTTGTAAGAGCCATTGGAATTAGTCTCAAGGGGAGTAGGGGAGAAGGGGTAGGAGCCAAGACATCTCTCACAGATAGCAGATTAAAATCAGGCCGCTTGATGGTACTTGACTTTGGGTTCACTACTGTCTAAAACCCTCTGGATGCCAGAGATTGTTGCGCTATAGCTTCGATATCCGATTGCTTACTGGGCTTGAGTAATTCTATCCATCTGTTATGGTGAATAGCTTTATAATATGACAAGATGTCAGGCAGTCCTAACTCTCCATGTTCTTGCGTCTTGACCAGTAAGGTATAGGGCAGCCTAGGTTTACGCCCCTTCCACAGAAACCTGGTGAGAGTGGCTCTGACAGTGCTAAAGAAGGCTGCAGGTAAGTGCATTGGTATCATTGATGGGGTATACAGGATCTTTGGTACTATATATGTTTTTAGTAGGTTTTTGCGACCCATCCACGAGATAAAGGAAAAGTCCTATTCTTGTAAAAGGTGTTTTAGTTCGGTTAGAAGGGGGAGAAAGTTGAGTTTGTAGAGGTCTGTTAATCTGCTAGGTAGTTGGATCCCTAGATATTTGAGTTATGTTAGATGCCCAGGGGTAGGGAGAGTGTTGTTTAGCTATGGCTTCTTCTCTTATTGGAATGGAGACATTTAGTACCTCTGACTTGGTTACATTACTTTGAAATTGGATAATCTACCTTCTAGTAAACGTGTAGCAATGGGAGGTCTGTGGCTGGTTTAGAGAGTAGGTCGTGTGCAAAGGCGACACATTTTAATTGTGAAGAGCCTACCTTAAAACCTGCAAAGGAGGGTTTTGATGGATACTCTGAATCAAGGTCTCCACAACTAAAAAAACAAGGAGGGGGAGAGTGGGCGACCTTGCCTCGTCCCGTTTGTGATTTTAAAAGGGGGGGGGGGGGATAAGGTTCCATTTATTTTAATACGGGCTGAAGGTTGTGCATAAGGGTGAATATGGCCGAAATCAATTCAGGGAGAAAACGAAATTTGTGAAGGGTGGCTGCCATAAAAGCCCAATTGACTCGATTGAATGCTTTCTCAGCATCTATTCCTAGCAGAGCTGGGCAAGATGTATGACATGAAGTAGCTTACAAGAGTTGTCTCTTCCCTCTCTGTTTTTGATAAATCCTGCTTGTTCTTTTCCATTAAGACGTGGAAGTAAAGAGCTAATACGGGTCGCCAACAATTTGGCCCAAATCTTCAGGTCTAAGTTTAGGAGAGAGAGGACGTTAATTACCGCATGATTGTGGATTTTTACCCGTTTTATGGATTAGTGTAATATGTGCCTCCTGTGCTTGTGGGAAGAGGTTGCTCCCTGAAAGCAGATGGTTACAAAGAGAGTGTGGTAATAAGATGTCTTAGAATTTTCTGAAATAAAGGGGAAGACTATCCAGGCCAGGACTTTTCCCAGAGGGAAAGCTACGAAGCACGGTTTGTACTTCTGCAATTACTGGGGATATTAAAGCAACCGCTTCTTCTAAAGATATTGTGAGCAATTTTAGCAAATTCAAGAAAGATTTGAGATTGAGGGCTGGGAGGAATCTGGAGAGAGAGTTAGTCAAGTTATATAGGCCAGTATAGTATGATTGAAATGCTTTGGCTATAATCAGGCGTTCGTGCGAGTAGTGGCCCTTGGGACTTTTAGATTTTATGGATATACAGTACAGACCAAAAGTTTGGACACACCTTCTCATTTAAAGCGTTTTCTTTATTTTCATGACTATGAAAATTGTAGATTCACACTGAAGGCATCAAAACTATGAATTAACACATGTGGAATTATATACATAACAAAAAAGTGTGAAACAGAAAATATATTCATATAGTTCTAGGGTCTTCAAAGTAGCCACCTTTTGCTTTGATTACTGCTTTGCACACTCTTGGCATTCTCTTGATGAGCTTCAAGAGGTAGTCACCAGAAATGGTCTTCCAACAGTCTTGAAGGAATTCCCAGAGATGCTTAGCAATTGTTGGCCCTTTTGCCTTCACTCTGTGGTCCAGCTCACCCCAAACCATCTCGATTGGGTTCAGGTCCGGTGACTGTGGAGGCCAGGTCATCTGGCGCAGCACCCCATCACTCTCCTTCATGGTCAAATAGCCCTTACACAGCCTGGAGGTGTTTGGGGTCATTGTCCTGTTGAAAAATAAAATGATGGTCCAACTAAACGCAAACCGGATGGAAAAGCATGCCGCTGCAAGATGCTGTGGTAGCCATGCTGGTTCAGTATGCCTTCAATTTTGAATAAATCCCCACCAGCAAAGCACCCCCACCTCCATGCTTCACGGTTGGAACCAGGCATGTAGAGTCCAGCCGTTCACCTTTTCTGCGTCGTACAAAGACGCGGTGGTTGGAGCCAAAGATCTCAAATTTGGACTCAGACCAAAGCACAGATTTCCACTGCTCTAATGTCCATTCCTTGTGTTCTTTAGCCCAAACAAGTCTCTTCTGCTTGTCGCCTGTCCTTAGCAGTGGTTTCCTAGCAGATATTCTACCATGAAGGCCTGATTCACACAGTCTCCTCTTAACAGTTGTTCTAGAGATGTCTGCTGCTAGAACTCTGTGTGGCATTGACCTGGTCTCTAATCTGAGCTGCTGTTAACCTGCGATTTCTGAGGCTGGTGACTCGGATGAACTTATCCTCCGCAGCAGAGGGGACTCTTGGTCTTCCTTTCCTGGGGCAGTCCGCATGTGGGCCAGTTTCTTTGTAGCGCTTGATGGTTTTTGTGACTGCACTTGGGGACACTTTCAAAGTTTTCCCACTTTTTCGGACTGACTGACCTTCATTTCTTAAAGTAATGATGGCCACTCGTTTTACTTTACTTATAATTTGTATTATGGCAAGAAAAAAAAGCAGCTAACAGTCTATTCAGTAGGACTATCAGCTGTGTATCCACCTGACTTCTCCACAACACAACTGATGGTCCCAACCCCATTTATAAGGCAAGAAATCCCACTTATTAAACCTGACAGGGCACACCTGTGAAGTGAAGACCATTTCAGGTGACTACCTCTTGAAGCTCATCAAGAGAATGCCAAGAGTGTGCAAAGCAGTAATCAAAGCAAAAGGTGGCTACTTTGAAAAACCTAGAATATGACATTTTCAGTTGTTTCACACTTTTTTGTTATGTATATAATTCCACATGTGTTAATTCATAGTTTTGATGCCTTCAGTGTGAATCTACAATTTTCATAGTCATGAAAATAAAAGAAAACATTTTTTGAATGAAAAGGTGTGTCCAAACTTTTGGTCTGTACTGTACGTCCTGTCTCTTGACTTTTTGATCATAAAAAGGACATGAGTTTGCCTCCCTTGTGCCCATGTGCATATAGCTTATGTTTAAAATACAAGTGTTTTGCTGCTCTAAGGTCTGAGTTTTTGTCTAAGGGATAACAGTTCCTCTTGTCTACTCTGCAAGAATGAGTCTTTATTGAGTCGTTCCATGTTCGCCATTTGGTCTAGGAGGCGGTCTATCTTTTGCAGTCTCTCCTTTTTTACTCTCGAGCCCATTGCGACAAGAACCTCTCTTATATAAGCCTTGTGAGTTTCCCATAATAATGACGGGGATGTTTGGGGAGGGGAGAAAGTCTTCTTCAAGAAAATAGTTGGAGTTCTTGTCTGACCTTTAAGCCTCGAGCTTCAGAATCTAATAGAGACTCGTTAATTCGCCATATCCATTCACCCGGGGAGGTTGTGAAAAGAGGCATGACACTAAACAACTGGCATGATCTGAGAGGACTGAGGAGAAGAGGGAGAGAGAGCGGAAGTTGAGAGAAATATATAATCTAAATGTTGGAAGGAGTTATGAGGGATGGAATGGAAGGTATAGTCTCTCGTGGATGGGCTGCTGAGCCTCCATACATCTCCCAGACGCACGTTCTCTAGTTTGTCTTTGAGTTTGTTTAAGAGTTTGGCTGGAGTCTGGGACCCGGATGAAGAAAGAGTTAACATTCGGGTCCAGACTGACATTTAAGTCAGATCCTAGTATTATTCCTTCTGCAAACAATTGCAGTATATCTAATGCCTTTAGTAAACATGGAATTTGGCCAGTGTTAGGTGCATAAAAGTTGGCCAACATGTACATCTGTGAACCTAACTCTCCCTCCTGTATCTTGATATACTTGTTTGAGTACAAAGGGAACCTTGTGTCTAGCTATTGATACTCCCTTAGAGGCTGATGTGGTGTTGCAGCTGTGGAACCATTGCGAGAAGGGTGAGCTAGGGAGTTTTGGGATGCGATTTGTCTTAAAATGGGTCTCCTGTAGGAAGAGGATGCTGGTTTTAATCTTACGTACCAAGAGAAAAATGTGACTTCTCTTATTGTGGGAATTGAGGCCTTTTACATTAAAGGTGGGAATTGTGTAATCCATTTGTGGAGGAAGGCGGGAAGGCGGGAATGGTGCGAGTATGTGATGCAGGGTGGAAGGTGGAGATAGTGAGTAATAAGGAAGAGATTTTAAAGTAAAATTAAGAGGGGAGAAGAGAGATTTGAGAAAAAATAAAAAAGAATATAAAAAAAAAAAAAAAAGAAGGGGTAAGCCCCTATACTTCAGATTATAGAAGCCAGGTGGGAATGTAAGGGTGGCAGAAGAGCATGTGGGGAGAAAGTATAAACAAAGAAAAACTGCCCTGACCATCAGTGTATCTACAGTTTGGTATAGAGTAGACATGACAGGTGAGAAAAACAAAAACTGTAAAGTCATCAACCTTATGAGACTGGATAGTATAACAACTTGTGGAAGAAAGCCAAAAAATAGTCAGAACTAGTACCCAACAATCTGGTCAACAAGGGGCACGATCTCGAGCAGCTCCATATCTAGGAGCGACCATGCTTTGATAAGGTCTCCAGGTGTATGTATATGTATGCATTTCCCACTATGTAGGATGAAGAGCCCGAACGGGTAGAGCCATGGATAAGCAATGTTCTTCTGGCGCAGTATATCTTAATACAATGTAATCACTGTTCCAGCATGTGTCACCGGGGACTTCTCTCTAGAAGCTTTTAATATTTTGGCTGTATCAACATAGGAGAGTAAGCCACATATCACGTCCCTTGGAGGGTCAGCGGCGGTTTCACCTATTAACTCTGCGAATACCTCCAGTTTCTGGAGAGAATCAGTTGACCAGGATTCAGGTAGTCCTTTAATCTGTACATTACGCCTCCTGTTTCTATTTTCCTGGTCTTCTATTAGGGTCAGAGCCTTATTAATGTGGGCAAGATGTTCATTGGATCTAGCCTCCAGGGCTGAGGAGTGCGATACAATGGCGGCGCATGAGGTCTCAAGGCCTTCTACCCTGGCGCCCACGTGCTTTATCTCAGTTTTTATTTCTGAAAGTTCAGAGAGAACCGGGCGTAATGCTTGTGCAATGGTAGTTTTAAAAAAGGCTTTAGATGTGGCTGCAAGGTCAGACTCACCCTGTTCGTTTATGCCGCCGGTATGCTGGTCAGATTCATCCTCGCTTTCTGGCGTTGCAGAGTCTCCAGGCGCCATCTTGAGAGGCTTCTGCAGAGCTGGAGGATCGCTGTTGCAGGTATTTATGGATGTCCGACGAGTGTTTTGCATGCTGAAGGACACTCGTGGTCTCAGAGCGTTGGTCTTTGCCATATTTCACCATGTCTGGGCTGGTGCTGGTTCTAGAAGCTGTAGATAGGGGCTGCTGCTGAGGAGCTCATCTGTCACGTGTCTTCCTCCATTAGCGGTCAGGCCCCGCCCCCATCATAGACCCCCTTTTTGATGAGCTTCACGGTGGATCTGACAGTCTCCATTTTGAACTTGCGATATGTTATGTGTCCGTTTAGTGGCTTCAGATTTATAATGGTCCAGAATTTGCCATTCGATTTCCGAACTAAGAACAATGGGGAATAGTGACCACTTCCTATTTCCCTGTTGGGAACACTGTATTGCCCCTAGGCATAATAATTCCTCTATGCCTTTGGACAGAGAGGACCTCCAAGGCCAGGGGAGTTGGGTTATCTAGAACTTTTGTGGGAGAAGAGAATTCAACTCTACAACATAACCGTTTTTTACAATACTGGTTATATACGGGTCTGTGATGACTTGCTCCCAGGAATTTATGAAGGAGCCGAGTCTTCCCCCCCTCAACATGAATGGAGTCATTGCTTGGAAGAGGAGGAGGAAGGATCTCCCTTATTGGGGTTAAAAATAAAAATTCCTTCCTTCACCGCCCTTGGCATAGCTCCACCTTCCCGATTTTCCTCCATCTGATCTGGTATCCTGCCGTTTATGAAAAAAAACTGCCTTCTATTTTCGGATCTGTCTTCAGGAAAAAACTTTTTTGTGGTCTGTAGCATTTTCTAAGATCTTATCCAGATCGGGGCTGAACACATACTGCCCATGGAACGGTAAGGATATCAATTTGTTTTTAGATGTCATATCACCGGACCACAGGATTCTTCTGATGACGTTAGAGAGTACTGCTGTACTGGCAGAAAGTCTAACGGACTCAACGGAGGAGTCTGCCAGGAAATTGGTGGCCTTTCTAAGCAGAGGAAGTCTGTCTAAGATTTGCTCTCTTGGGGTCTTGTTAATTGAGTGGAGCTCTAACTGCTCCAGCAACACAGAAAAGATACGAGCTACACATGTCGCCGCCACTCCGGGTTTCAAAAGAGCAGCTGTAGCTTCCCACATTTTTTTTTTTAAGGAGGCTGTCCATAGGGTCTTTTAGGCTACTTTCACACTAGCGTTCGATCGGATCCGTTCTGAACGGATCCGATCATAATAATGCAGACGGAGGCTCCGTTCAGAACAGATCCGTCTGCATTATTTTAGCATATAACAGCTAAGTGTGAAAATAGCCTCGTACGGATCCGTCCAGACTTTCAATGTAAAGTCAATGGGGGACGGATCCGCCTGAAGATTGAGCCATATTGTGGCATCTTCAAACGGATCCGTCCCCATTGACTTACATTGTAAGTCTGGACGGATCCGCACGCCTCCGCGCGGCGCGGAGGCTGAACGCCGCCAGACTGATGCAGTCTGAGCGGATCCGCTCCATTCAGACTGCATCAGGGCTGGACGGCTGCGTTCGGGTCCGCTCGTGAGCCCCTTCAAATGGAGCTCACGAGCGGACCGACGAACGCTAGTGTGAAAGTAGCCTTAGCTGCACAGCGTCCTCAAAAAGGAAGGACCGTGCACTTTGCGACTTTGGCCACTGGGGCATAGACTCTGGTAATGGACTCCCAGTCTGTGCAATCTGCCTCAAAGGGGTACCGCCTTTTTATGCCACTGTGGAATAAAGGAGCTTTTTTTCAGGTTTGTCCCAGTCCGCTCTTATGATCTTCTGTATGCTATCCGGCACTGATAATACAGATCTCTGCCTCTCCCCCCAAACAGATCTAGGCTTCCTGGGAATCTCCATTCTGAATGTAGCTCTTATGGCTTTGATTAGCTCCTCAATATCCTCAGAATTAAAAAGGAATCTTTTATATTAGTCATCTTCATCGGATTCTTGAGATCTCAGGATCTGATAGCTCAGGATTCACGGAATCGGAATCACTTCCCACATACATAGGATCTCTAGAAGAACCCGGTCTATGGGGACGGGGGAGGGTCCCGGGCGGCCAGGGCAGATTGAACTTCCATTCTAACTATGAACTTAATATCCTCCAGTAGGCTAGATGATTTGGACTTGACAGACGCGGTACACTCCTTGCATAAAAGGTTTAGACCCAGAGGAAGGTAGACATTTAGAACAGAGACCACACTTCCTGGGTTTAACCTTGGCAGAAGAGGAAGACTCCTTTTCTCCCTGCAACATACAAGGGAGAGAAGAAGTGTCAACCACTACAGGGTAAGTATAACATAAGGAGGGTGCCTGACACAGGCTACTCACAGAACCCAGGGTAGTGGGGGCTCAGATCCAGAGCCAGTGGTGGTAGGGCACTTATGTTTCCAGTTCCCGTCCACAGAAACAGCAGACACTGCAGGCAGGGTGAGAACACTGGGTGCCATGTTGGGACTGGCATTGCCCTCTTTAAACATTAGGCATGCGCCGTCATGATGCTAAGCCACGCCCCCTCGGCATCTGACGTCATCACCTGGAGGAAAGCGCGTCCTAGCGTCGCTCCAGCCGCTTTTCCACTTCGCATAAAGCCCTCCTAAACTGCCGCAGAAGGGGGCTTTACCGGGGCCACCTTACAATAAAATAGGAGGGGCGGGGGTGGCCCGGGCACAGACCACACAGGAGGGAAGAGCCAGACCACCAGAACCGACCTCCGGTCTGCAGAGCAAGATAATCCAGGTCATGAAGAAAAAGCTAGGAACCCAAAGAGCTCCCAGCACTGGCAATGAGGGGGAAGGGGTGAGGTTTTTTTAAACTTCTGTGTTTTTTTTTTTTTCCTGTCCTATCAGAGGAAGTCAATCTCAGTGGATATATTAAAATTTATGTTGGCAGATGGTCCTTTTATTTGGTGGCGCCCCTGAGAGCTGTACCATGATCATGGCCCAGAATGGTCATCGCATGATATAAATTGCACATATAGGAAATAAAGATGCGTTAGAATTTTAATTTATAATTCAGTAATTGCCTGTAAAATTTATAAATCTTGGTAATTACATTCATGACATCTCACACCTGCAACTCCATGTATTGCAGTGGTCCACATATTGTAGTTTCTGCCTTCATCATATAATTCTAGGAATCTGTGATTCGCGTGTAATCTCTGATCCGGAGAACAAACAAACGAACGAACAATATATAGTTGACAATTATATTTTGTCTACCTGCAGCCACCACTGGGGGGAGCTCACGCATGATTCAATCAATCAGATTCAGCAAAAAGTTGTACAAGTCTGTATGTAAGGAGCTCCACCTAGTGGTGGCTTTAGGCAGGCAAAAAACAAACTTTAGGATTTAAAAGAGCCTCTGTCAGCATAATCAACCCCATTAAACCTTGTAGGGTTGATCATGCTGATTAGAATGGTACCTTATTTCTCTTTGTAGGTTGCAGTGGTGTGTAGATATTAGGATTTTTATCTTTAGGCAAATCAGGCAGAATATGTCCTATATACGTGGCCACCAAATTTGAACCACGCACCCAGTGATGCGAATGAAACACGGTTGATACCTGTATTTATGTTGTGTGCATGAGGCTTAAACCTACCGACACCAATCACACCATAACACGTATTAATGCTGGACAACCAACTATTAGTGAGCCACAGTGCAGGCGCCATTAGACAGGGCTGGGAAGGGGAGGGACTGAGCACAAGGGGTGTAGATGTAGTGGTGCTTGAAGCCCTACAGCCCACCCCTCAATGCTCCAACTACCTGATTTGCATAATGCTGCAACCTAAAAAAGATATTATGTTTTAATCAGCATGATCAACTCTACCAGGCAATAAGCCTGGTTTAATAGGGTTGATCATGCTGTCAGAGGATCTTTAATTCTAAGGCCATAAAGGGAGATCTGGAGCTCTGCATCTGCAGAACTGAGCGGTGGCCCCCCAGAGTTATTACTAGAGGTTAACTTTTAACCCCCGCCCAGTGTTCTAATGCCAAGACAACTGGAAAAGAGAAGAATCTCCATCCATCATCTCCTGCTCCGCATTTCACACAAGGCAGTAGCTGCAAAAACCGGTCTTACAGGTCATATGTGAAATAGCAAGAAATCAGCTTTGAGCCCTCGAGTATGAGAAGGGGGGGGGGGGTCAGAGGGTTCAGCTGCAGTCCTAATCATTGTATAGGATCCCATTCATCATCCAGTGTGCTGGAGGAGAAAAACTAAAGACGAGACTGGTATAGATAACATGCAGTGGCTATTCTGCGGTCTATAGAGAGCTCCAAATTCCCTGCAGTCTGAGGTAGATGATTAAATCATGTCTGCCTGCTTCCACCAATAGAGGGAGCTCACTGCATACATACCTGGCAGTAGGCTCCCTAGCTCCACCTAGTGGTGACTGCAGAAACATGACTATTGTTTAATGGGATATTCCAGCACATTAAAATAAACAAGCAGGAACCGGCCAGGGGAGGGTAGCCAAACAGCACCACAACAGCAGCAAATCATTTAGGCTACGTCTACACAGCGACATTTGTCGTGCGACAGATAGGGCACAACTACACTGCAACATTTTGTTGCACTAATGTCGTGCGACAATTTTTATAATGGCAGTCTATGGTGTCACACTGCAACATACTGCGACCCAACAGTCGCAGAAAAATCCATCTCGAATGGATTTTCTGCGACTGTTACGTCGCAGTATGTTGCAGTGCGACACCATAGACTGCCATTATAAAAATTGTCGCGCGACATTCATGCAACAAAATGTTGCGCGACAAATGTCGTCGTGTAGACGTAGCGCCGATCAGCTGTATGAGGAGACGGCACGCAGTGCGCACATGCCGACTCCCTTCTCTCTTCCTGTTTACTACTGCTGTCTATAGTCTTTGCCATGACAGGAAGAGAGAAGGGAGGCTGCACATTCACACAGTCTCCTCATACAGCTGATTGGCAGGGGTGGCAGACCCCCCCGCCGATCAGATACCGATGACCTATGCGGAGGATAGGCCATCAATAGTAAAAGCCTGGACAACCCTTTTAATAAACTCCCCCTATGTGTCTGCAGATGACCCTCTAGTATGTGCTGCATTCATGCCAGTGCCCACCTGTAGCTGCTCCATTTCTTGGTAAGTCTTCTCCAGTTCCAGCTGAGCAAAGTGCTTATGTAGACGATACATCTGCACCGGATCCAGGACCGGGTGGGCGGTGAAGGCGACCTTAAAGCGGGGGTCACTCTCCTTTTCAGGGTCCACGTTCTTCCCAAGTTCAAAGTAACGATACCGAATTCCCTGCAGAAAAGGCGAGGTACATGAGATCTTCTATGATCAGACATTCGCTGCTCATCTGTAAAAAGCTAACATCACACTGATAACACCTAATAATGACAGATAAGACAGCAACAGCCGATACATCAGCCTGTATATGGAAACTACGTGTTATTAGCACTGAGGAATATAGATCTACGAGAGCCATCCCAGCAGATGTAGAGCTACTCTAGATTCTGAACAAGATGGAATGGTTTGGAATTTCACAAAAAATTACCTGTCAAATGAATCTGATGTTTTGGCAATTTGTCTGTGGGTGCAGAAGCAAAATGTGCCAGACCCAGGCCATGCTCAGCCAAGATCAACTCCCATATGGCACATTTCTCCACATGGCCAGCACACACACCACAGCTGCAGACTCATTTACTCAGTACTGCTTTGTCTGTTCCATGCCATGTAGCTACTGCTGCCACTACTAAAGCTGCCGCTGTTACCCTGCACACCTTAGACATTACCCTATCCACATTGTACTGCTGCTCCCTTGTTCATAACAAGCCACTGTTTCTTCTGAGACTATCTTTTGTGTGTATAATTTTGCCCGTTTAGGCAAAAAAAAATTTGGACTGCTTGTTGACAACAAGCCACTGTTTTACTGTCCGATAACAGTGTGTGTGTGTGTGTGTGTGTGTGTGTGTGTGTTTAACCCCATCAGCCACCGCGATGTACCTGTATATTACAGCAGGCGCCCCGGCTGCAATGACCAGGATCTGTGAGGACTCTGAAAGTGGTAAATTAACCCCTTAAATGCAGAGTTCGATAGTGATCGCAGCATATGTGAGGTTAGGCAGAGATCGGTTACCATGACAGCCTTGGGCCTGCTAAAGCTTCCCAGGCCCATCATAGCAATCTGCCTTTAAAGCTGTGCACGAGGCACAGCTCAGCAGGTAGAGATGCAGAATCCCATTTACCAAAGGGGCTAAAAGTTAGGGGGACTTTTATCAAACTGGTGTAAAGTAGAACTGGTGTAGTTGCCCATAGCAAACATTCCTTTCATTTTCCAAAGGAGCTGTCCAAAATGAAAGTTGGACTCTGATTAGTTGCTATGGGCAACTATGCCAGTTCTACCAGTTTGATATATGACCCCCCTTCATGCTTAAAAAAAAATAAAATTAATATTAAAAGACCAAAAATATTAAATTACCCCCATTTCCAGAAGAAAAACAGAATGCTACCAAATTTGTATATGTGTAAATACCCATTATAGTAGTTATATTCTTGTACATAGGAGCAGTATTATAGTAGTTATATTCTTGTACATAGGAGCAGTATTATAGCAGTTATATTCTTGTACATAGGAGCAGTATTATAGTAATTATATTCTTGTACATAGGGGCAGTATTATAGTAATTCTATTCTTGTACATAGGGGCAGTATTATAGTAATTCTATTCTTGTACATAGGGGCAGTATTATAGTAATTCTATTCTTGTACATAGGGGCAGTATTATAGTAGTTATATTCTTCTACAGTGGGTAATATTCTAGCTGGTGTGGCAAACATTTCACTTAAAAGAACTAAGGGGGGGGGGGGAGAGGATGAGGAGGGAAAAACCTTCCCCTGTTCCCTGTACATCATGAAGTATAATCTAGGAGTATTTACTGTAGAAATCCAGGAGGGAATAAACCATTAATTCTCTATACATCACTGCATGTGATTAACTTAATGTAACTTTCTGCATGTATTTAAACACTAGGAAAGCATTCATTTTCCGCACATGAAGATCTACGTCAGCATTTCTCAGCCCATACTCTGCGCGGTGGGTGCGCGGTGATGACTGCAGGTCTCACTGTTCCTTCTCGTACAGCGGTCCCAATGTATGACCCACAGGTCGTCAGCACAAAGGCGCCTTATATAGTGCAGGCTCCAAGTGGAGAAAACAGCGGCTTTCTTCTTCTTCCAGTACGGACACTCCGAGGTGCACGTCCCTATATAGTTTACTTACACAGACATTTACTTCACCGCACAGAACAGTCAATATTAAACCATTTACTTTTATTTCATGTTCATAAAAAAATTTATAACCTACAAAATTATTCATTAGCAGAATAATAAACAGCCGCTGGGTTGAAAGTTAAAAAGCTTACATCTATGGCAAGATATGGCTAAAGGCCCAAAGCCTGAGGCTGCACTACTGAGAGCTTTTTATCATCACAAATCCTCTTCTGATATCAGAACTTGGCCCTGATTGATAAAAACTGGTGTAAAGTAGAACTGGCTTAGTTGCCCATAGCAACCAATCAGATTGTAGGTTTTTTTCAGAGCTCCTTTGTAAAATGAAAGGTGCAATCTGATTGGTTGCTCGGCACAACTAAGCCAGATTTCCTAAACACCAGTTTTGATAAATCAGGGCCCTTGTGTCCATTCAGATCAACCGACACATCACGCCACCTCCTGTCACCTCGTTTTCACTTATAAAATGACGGCTACCGATTTTTCTTCCACACGCAAACAAGTTCTCAAGAGCCCATAGTTGCCAACGGCCTGGCTGAAATGGGAGGGGCTAACAAACCACACCTATAAGTGGGTGTTCCTGGGCAGGGTAGAACGCCCCCAGGGGTGGGGCTTACATGCCCCGATATTGCCAACTGAAAAGTTAATAAGTATGCGTTATCCATCGCTGCAAGCGTCCAAGCCCTCCTGTGCTAAGAGCGTGGCAACACGATGAGGTTACATTGCAGTTGCGCCATGGCCACTCAGGCCATAGCGGGCACTAAAACTAATCAGGATCGCAATATTCAGTGGGCCTGCCAATGGGCAGCCATTAACAATACAGACCCACTAACCACAAGCCCCGCCCACAAGTGGGTGTTTCTTGTATTAGCCCTGCCCATTTTTGGCCCAAGACAGTGCAAATCTTCTCGGACTGTTTCTAAAAAAAATTGGGGACAGTCCCAGCAAATTCAGGATTACGACTATACATTGCGGTCTTAATTAGTTTAATTAGAGCCCACTACGGCTCGTACTCAACGCCGTGTGGTCGTACCCTAACCGTTCATATCTCCACCCCACGGTGAAATCTTGCGCAGTGAAATTCCTGCACATTACAGACACCGCTAAGGGCCCGTGCGCTCTAAAATCTGTGATGTCCACAGTAATGCCTGTAATATGCAAGATCAAGACTCACCGGGGGAATGAGTGACATCACAGGCAGGGAGCTGGAAAGAGGAGGAGCTATGAATGGTTAGGAATAGGAGGGCTTCGGCACTTGCAGCTATAGGTACCACCCCCTGGGCACTTAGGGCCTCATTTGCCTATAGAATATGAACATACGAAGGCATGTTTAAAATGCTGAATTGATTAACAGGGGAGACAGAATCCCTTTAATCTGGATCAGCTCAAGGTCTCCATGACAACACAGCCTCAGGGTTTTGGGACCATAACCCCTGACCTTGTTAATTACTATGGAGACATCCATTAGTCTTACCTCGTGCACCTCGACGCAGTTGACGTGGGTGTAATCGATGATGCATCTCCCGAGCCACTCGTCGGGTCTGGCGCTCAGGATATCGTTGCGGCAGCTTTCCAAATGCGGCTGCAGCTTTTTCAGAAGACTTCTGGAAAGGAGATAGCCGAATCCTCCGTAGCAGTACCTCCCCTCGGTGTCACCGCCGATGAACTCCTCAGGCCGGCCCAGGTACAAGTCGGCATCGATGCTCAGATGGGCGGCGAGTTTGGAAATCCGATGAGCCTCAGTGTAAGTGTCGTCCTGCACCAGGTAGAACCAGTCGTACTCTTGGATGTAGTGATCCAGCAGATGCTTCATCGTCTGGTACATGTTCCAGATAGGCCGGTCATCTCCATGGGTCACCACCGTCATGCCGTGAGGGAGCTTTCGGCCACGCATGCCCGTGAAGTAGACCAGCCTATCCAGCCGGTGGCCTAGGGTCCGGTTGACTGCTACGGCCAGGGTGTTCAGGGTGGTCTTGGAGGTCAGGACGCCAACAAAGAGCTGCTCTCTGATGCCAAGTTCTGTGCTGATGTAGCGAGACCTAGAACCAGGGGAAGAGAGACCAAAAAGTTAAGATGGCTGCCATTAGTGTTGATCACAAATATTCGAATTTTTATCGCAAAAATTTGCGAATATTTCGAATATAGTTATATATATTCGTAATTTCGAATATTCGAAAAAAATATTCTTTTTTTTTTTATCAGTACACATGATCCCTCTGGGCCAATAAGAAGGCTGCAATATACTTGACTTTAGGAGTAGTAGTGTTTGCGAATTTTGCTCTATATTAGTTTTTTTCGAATATTCGCTATATTGCTATATATTCTTGTTTTAGAATATTACGAATATTCGAAAAAACAAAGTTATAGCAATATAGCGAATATTCGAAAAAACAAATGTAGAGCAATTTAGCTAATATAGTGCTATAATTTTCTTTGTCTAATAGTTGTAAGTTGAAAAGTTCGCAATAAAAAATTAGAATCCGAAAATTTGCATATTACACAATCATTACCTTGCCGATTGAGTTAAAAAATAATAATAATCGTAGAATATGACGAATATTCGAATTTGCGAATATTCTACAAAATATTCGCGAATTCAAATATGACCCCTGCCGCTCATCACTAGCTGCCATACATTTTTTGGATGTTACAATCGGTTTAGGCCCTGTTCACGTCTCAGTTTGTAGATCCGGCACAGAACAGCGGGGTTTAGGTCTGGCCGAAACCTGGCAGATCTGCAGCTGCATGAGCAGGGGGTCTTTTAAGCAACTAAAATGCAAACAGTGAAGATTTCCATTCAGCAACAGCAAGCAGAGATCCTGAAAATTTGAGGAGGAATTGAAACCAAAGTATATTGCAGAACTTATAAGACGAGCTATCACAGCTCCTAACATTTGTTGTAGTAACTTCCTGCATTCTGGAGCATCTATTCTTACGACTATGTTGAATGATTCCTCTGTTATTCCTACTAAAAGTTATGAATGCATTGACAGCCGTTTACAATGAAGGTCCGGATGGGTGTTACCAGTTCGGGGGGTGTCCCTCTACATTCTGACATTATACAATCAGTGCTGCTGGTAACACCCATCTGCACCGTTATTGCACACTGCTGGCAATTCAGTCATAACTTCTAGCAGGAATTATAAAGGGATGGTATAACAGTCATAAGAATAGATGTTCCAGTATTATTATTATTTTTTTACACGGGTAGAAAATCAAATTGTCAATCACAAGAAAGGGGCCCAGTGTTTCCCCGGCAGCGGCAACGTGCAAATGTGACCGCCGCTCCACTAAAATGGGGTAACGTCTCAGTTTTCCTGATTGGTGGGGATCCCTGCCAACCAGGCAATTAGGAGTTTCCCTAGGTTTCCTGTGTAATTTGCGTAAATTTTCTGCCGTAGACTATGGTGAATAGGTCAGGCCCCAAAGGCAGATGCAAAGAGCGTCTCCCTCTTTGGAGGACCCGACGAGTCCATACATTACGTGCAACCAGTTGATAGCTGATGGTCCCGGCAGCCCTGTGATCAGCTTATAGTCGAGCTGAAGTAGTAGATGTAGTAAACCCCCTTTAAGTAGGTTGGGCTACCAAGATCACCTTCACACCAAGATGATAGCTAAGAGCTCTGAAGAATTCCAGTCCCGATCCTAAGTGGCTGACAAGTGCGACTGACGAAGTCCAGCAGAGAGGATTACAGGGTCTGCATCTACCACCGAGCCCAACTGCTCAAATCTCCACCAAATATTCCCATTCCCTTAGTGGGACTAGACCAGGGTTCCCCAACTCCAGTCTTCAGGGCCCACTTGCCGGTCAGGATTTAGAAGTATCCCACAGAATGAATACCTGTGGTAAGTCCTGATGCATGGACACCAATTATATCAGCTGCCCAATACTAAGGAAATCCCGAAAACATGACCGGCAGCTGGGCCCTGAGGACTGGAGTTGAGGACCACTGGACTAGACGACCCCGTCCTGGGAGGTCCTTAATTCTGCTACTTCTGGAAGAGCCGGACTCGAGACAAGTCCTACAGACGTGATTGACAAGTCGCCCCTTCTACGGTAATTAGTTTACCCTATAATCTCTGCTCAGTAATAGCTTTGGGAGGCCTTAGAGTCAAATCAATTACAGTCCTGAAAGTCCATGTCATCTGTCCACTGCGGCCTATAGAGGCGAGAAGGTGTCCAGTTCGGGTTAGGACACACGCAAACGACCGTGTGCAGTTCAGGAAACATGGCCCATGTGTCCGCAGCATCTCCAGGACTGACAGGGGCTCATCGGAGCCGAACTCACTGCATCATAGTGATTTACAATGCAGCGAGTTCCTAGCTAGCTGCGGGTCACATGATCACTGTAGATGGGCGACACCAATTTAGGGGTGTGTCCCTGCACAGTCTGATACGGTTAGCATTGATTCGATCATGTCAGACTGTGGAGGGACACGCCTCCCAACTGGTAACACCCAGCTGGACCTTCATTGCAGACTGCTAGCAATTCATTCATAACTTTTAGTAGGAGTAATAAAGTAGTCATAATAAAGGAGTCATAAATATAGTTACTAAAACAGACGCGTTAGGAAAGGAAACAGCTCCTCTTTAAATGATTAGACACCCATCTCTGTGCCGGGGTGGAGAGAGGTTGCCATGAGGGTTTCATGCTTTGAAGGGCCCGCCATATCCTGTATTATACTGAAAAGCCGTTGATTCCTATGGGCGCTGTAACACTCAGTTTCCCCTGTGGAGGCGCTGCAGGTAAATTGAGCACTTCCTACCAGATTTCACCATAGAATGCGGCTGATCGGCGGGGGGGGGGGGGGGGGGAAGGGGGGGGGCAGTTTGTGATCAGCTCATTGCCAAGGGATCTTTCTAACAAGCAGGGTCTGTCCAAAGCGGAGAATCCTTTAAAGATCCTAGAAAGTCCGACCGCTAAGCAGCCATTTTGGTAGTGCGATTGCGTTTCAGCGTGACCGCGCTCTGCAGACTGCAGCGCGTCGTCCACCATCAGCCTCCTGCTCTCACATCTGGGTTCTCTCCGCCTTGTCGTACTTGTGCATATAAAGTCTTGGCTCCAGCCGCTGCACGTTTCCCCATCCCCCACCCCGAGAGAGGGAGGAGGAGACGGGATTAGACCGTGCAGAGAAAAAGACATGAAGTGCAAGATACCAAGAAGGATCCCGCCGCGCTCCCCCAGCAGAACAATCACCTGTCTGTAATGGAGGCCAACACCTTGAGTAAACTCTAGCCCCACAGTTATATATAGGCTCAGCTCCCCGGACCTATGAGAATCTATAGAAAGATGTGCATTACTACATCCCTGCAGATATGACGCCCTCCTTCAGGACCCCCAACTATCAGCCAGAGCAGAGTGTGACTACAAAGAGGACACGCCACCTCCAAGAATTGCACAGTCCACCGATTTCAATGGGAACTGCAATACTTAATTTGCCCTGCGGGGGCACTGCAGGAAAAACTGAACACTGGCTTGTAGGTCCTCCTGAAGAACACAGATGATGGTTGCAGAGGGAGACAGTCAAGAGACCCTTCAATAAAAAGGCTGCCCAAAATGGACCACCCCCTTTAAAAAGGTTAAGGTCATCTGGTAAAGGAGGATATGCCATTGCTTTATGATCACAGGGGCCAGATCTGTAGGGGCCCCCTAACCCATCTCAAGAATGATGTTCTGCATCCCCCTTTATCCCGTGTGTTGGGAACCACAGCACCGCTCTATTCAAGTGACTGGGGCAGACTGCAGTTCCATGCATATTCGGTAGCCGGGGTGGCGCTGCTGTGCAGGGTAAACTCAGAAGGGGACATCGAGCTTCATTCTCAGGATGGACGGGGGTCCCAGAGGTCACAAACTCACTGATCATAAGGTTATGCTATATCAGAGCAATGGGAATATCCCTTCAAGACGAAATACAGCAGAAGCCAACAGGCCCAGCTACAAGAGATCCATAGCAGTCACCCTCGTTGGCGCAGCTTGTGGATTGACTGACTGCATATCTGCAGAGATTCGACCATCTGAATATTGAGGGATTGCCAGTTAAGCGATTGTCTAATCCAGGGATCAGCAACCTCCGACACCCCTGCTGTTCTGAAACTACAATTCCCAGAATCCTCCTTTCACTCCTATGGGAGTTACAAGAACAGATTAGCAGGTGTACATGCTGGGAGTTGTAGTTTCACACTGCAATTGGAGTGCCGGAGGCTGCTGATCCCTGGTCTAGTCCTTATGGGCACTTTCCCACGTGACTGTGCAACTAAAACAATTTGGTAATGCACTTCGGGGTCTCTCCAGTTGCTGCACCCCTGTGCTGACAGGGCATGTTGGGAGTTGTAGTTCTAGAGCCACTGGTTGGAGAGGGCTCATCTGTGTGCGCTGCCAGTCACCCACTATGTGGCACAGCTGCAGTTATTTTTAGACAAAAAAAAAAAGTTTAAGGCAACCTTCAAGTTGTATCTGACAAGTGATCTTGCCCAATCCTGCGCTCGGCACTGCTACATCACAAACACACCGAGGTTACGTCCACACTGCAGCTGCAACACATCTAGATCTGAGCCCGCCGCTGACATTAAAGGGGGCGCCAAACCTAACGACCGATATCTATGGTGGATTTTACACAAGATAAGCGGCGCCCTGGAGAACTGTTGGCCACTTATCTTTTGCCCTGGATTGTAGTTTTGCAGCAGCCGGAGAGGTTGGGGAATACTCCTCCTGCCATGACACTTTCTACAGATATTACATTGGACGAGCTTCACTCCACATCACCGCAACGTGTACATTAAATATAACAGCACCTTACGAATAATTTTCCTCCACTGAGAGAAGCAAATTCCTTTCACATATTTAGACGAAAATTAAAGCCGGGGGGGAAATCAGGAGTTGGAGGAAATCTCCGTCTTTGATCTTCGGGTTATTAGTTTATTGTTCCAATTAGCTGCAGGGGATAGAAGAAGCGGCTGCTGGAAACCGTAATAGGCGTGCAAGATGGGACCCACATGAAAACCGCCGCTCAGGAGTACCATCTCCTACTAACAGGCGACCCACCTACAGGAATGTGGAAACCTAGAGAGGAACTGTCAGCATGTGCCAACTATGCATTATAACCCCCCCAGACCATGCCCCTATAACATGTAGGACTGAGCAATATACAGTGTATGGAAAGATATAACCTACTGAGTTACATCCTGTATTATACTCCAGAGCTGCACTCACTATTCTGCTGGTGCAGTCACTGTGTACATACATTACATATCCTGTTCTGATCCCGAGTTACATCCTGTATTATACTCCAGAGCTGCGCTCACTATTCTGTACACACAGGCAGCAGGGCACCTCCATGCCATGGATACTTCCAGCAGATTGGCAGTGTTGTACACACAGCTCAGCTCTACATCTGCAAATGATAAACCATGACAGCAAGTGTTCCCCTGTATGCGAGGTGCTACATCCTGCACAGTGTCAGCCGCCACCACATGTAGTGATGTCAACAGGATATGATCTGGGACCCGAAATGTAGTGTGTTAAATGTGAAAACTAAAAAAATAAAAATTAAAAAAAAACACACAAATCACATTTTAGCTTGGAAACAACTCTTTGAATAGAGTCATAGAATTGCAGTTTAGACTGACACCGTGAAGCAAGGCAGCAGAGGATATTGAAGCATGCAGATTTATCATAGTCCTCCTCTGTGCAGGGGCTGTAGCTCGCCCCAGTAAAGATATTGGACGCTACGAACAGGAAACTATTTGACGGCCACAACAGCTTTTTATCTGCGCTCTACAACAGCCTCTTTGTAGCCGCAGCACATGATGGAGGGCGGCTGCCTGATGTCCTCCTGGCGTCCAGAGAGTCTAAAAACCGCTGACGACTTCCCAAACCCACAACCATTCGGTACAAGAGCAGCCTGCAGTCACTAGAGGGCGCTCCTTTATACAGGACCCAAAAGGCCCCTTTCACACGGGCGAGTTTTCCGCGCAGGCGCAATGCGCGACGTGAACGCACAGCACCCACACTGAATCCTGACCCATTAATTTCTATACGTCTGTGCACATGGGCGTTTTTTTTCACGCATCAGTTCTGCGTTACATGAAAAATCACAGCACGTTCTATATTCTGTGTTTTTCACGCAGCCCTGGCCCCATAGAAGTAAATGGGGCTTCCGGATGCGATGCGTTTTTCACCGATGGTTGCTCGGGGATGTTGTTTGTAAACCTTCAGTTTTTTATCACGCGCGTGAAAAACGCATCAAAATGGATTGTACCCGGCCGGAAAAAACTGAACAACTGAACGCAATCGTAGACAAAACTGACAACTTGCTTGCGACATGGTGCTAGTTTCACTGAACGCACCCTGACAAATACCATATGGTTCGTGTTAAAGGGGCCAAAGAGCATCTCTCTCTGGAGGACCCGACACGACTACCCATTGTAAGCCATTGGAGCCGTGCAATGCCTCATTTCTCCTGTGGTGGCGCTGCAGGGAAGTTAAACACTGGCTCCCATGTCTTCCCACCATCTGCTGTTTACTTATCTTGTACGGATCTTGAGCAACTTTGTATTTTACTCTCCAACGAGCAGACGCCGTGCCAGGCTTAAAGGGAGTTGGCAGACTTGCTTTGACCACAGGATATGCAGCGTCCCACTACGTGAGGAAAAGGGGACACTTCAAACTTCTGTGTATGTCCACTTATGCCACTATTTATTCCCTCTGTGATAGCTGTAAACTCCTCACAACCGGCTGGTGGCTGCATTTACACACTTTGTTTATATATATATATATATATATATATACACACACACACACACACAGTACAGACCAAAAGTTTGGACACAGCTTCTGATTCAAAGAGTTTTCTTTATTTTCATGACTATGAAAATTGTAGATTCACACTGAAGGCATCAAAACTATGAATTAACACATGTGGAATTATATACATAACAAAAAAGTGTGAAACAGCTGAAAATATGTCATATTCTAGGTTCTTCAAAGTAGCCACCTTTTGCTTTGATTACTGCTTTGCACACTCTTGGCATTCTCTTGATGAGCTTCAAGAGGTAGTCACCTGAAATGGTCTTCACTTCACAGGTGTGCCCTGTCAGGTTTAATAAGTGGGATTTCTTGCCTTATAACAGGGGTTGGGACCATCAGTTGCGTTGTAGAGAAGTCAGGTGGATACACAGCTGATAGTCCTACTGAATAGACTGTTAGAATTTGTATTATGGCAAGAAAAAAGCACCTAACAGTCTATTCAGTCGGACTATCAGCTGTGTATCCACCTGACTTCTCCACAACGCAACTGATGGTCCCAACCCCCTTGTGCCACCATATGGGTGAATAAACTTATACTTCACTGAAGATACATCTGGAGTGCAGTCCGATTTTTTTATTCTGTGTGTTTTGTATGAGGTGCCCCTGGCCAATCCCCAGATAGGGAACTAAGCCCAAGGACCACTGGATCCCTGCTTTTTTGTGCTGTCCTTCCCTTCACTGCGGGCCAGGGAGCGCTGCTAACCGTGAGTAAAACTACTACCACCCCCATCGGCCCACTGCGTTGCCCGGTCGCTGCAGATATACCCGGCTTCTGCAATCACATGACCTAGTGGATAGAGTCTCCCCCCCCCCATAGGTATATTTTTACCTTTTGGGTCATTTGGACCCCATTTTTGTGCACTCCCATAATGCACCATAGACAAGACGTCAATTCTCCTACTATGGCGCTTTGAGAAACACCACTTCTCCAGTGTCGCAGTACAGCAGAGCTATAGATCACAGGGGGATTTAGGGTTAATACTGCCGTCCTCTCAGCATCTGATGACTGGTACATTTGGTCGGCGGTCTACCAGCATGAAATGCGCTTTAATGACAGGGGGCTGAGATTTTGGAGACGAGGGCACTGCCAGCTTAATCCTGCAGGTAAAAAAATAAAAGAAATTACAGTGTGCGCCGCCGTGGTCGCTCGGGCGGACACAATGGGCTTAACAGCAGAGGGAAGAGCGATGGCAGCGAGAGGTGCTTATTAAGTGCCCCGCTAAGTGCCAGTCTCTGTATGAGGGGGCGAGCGGTGCTCTGGACAAGGGAAGTGCACATAATCACTACCCAGCGAGTCTTTAAACACCAAGAAAGTAAAATCTCGAAAAGCGAAAACGCCACAGAGACCTGCAGGCGAAGACTTCAACAGGGGCACCCACTGCTGCCGGCCCCGCCCCCCCATTTAAACTGACAACCAAAAATAATTTTTAAATAATAAAATATATATATATTTATATATTTATTTATTTAATGGCAATGCCCATCATGGGGGCAGAAAGCAAGTGTGTACTTTTTACAAACGTATGTACTACAGAGAGGGTCCAGGTGTAGGCGCTTCCAAGGACCAAAACAAAGATTTCTGGAGTCCACTTGCAACCCACCTCCCATCCAAGTCATGTTGGATAGGGCACGGTGAGGCAGTCTATAAAAAAGGGGTTGTCCAAGAGTTAAAATAACAAAAAAAAAATAATCTCACATCTGCTTTCTTCCAAAAAAACAGCGCCACACCAGCCCACAGGTTATGCCAGGTATTGCAGCGTAGCTCCATTGAAGTGAATGGAGTTGAGCTGCAGTACAACATACGGGCTGTGAATAGGTGTGGTGCTGTTTTTGGAGCCATGTTTTTCTTTTTCCTGGACAACTCATGTAAGGGGCCAGTCCTAACCTTATAAAGCCCAATAATCATTATGGACTACAAGAATACTACAGCCATCTAATATACTTAAGATCTCCGCTTGCCGTCAGTGAAGGAAAACGCTTTTCCAAGCAAAATGTGCCAGAAAAAGAATTTATTAGACATCTCAGCGCGACAGTTTCGAAGTGTCCTGTAATCTGCCAATAGTTAAATTATTGGCCACTAGGTGGCGTAATAAAGGTGGGGGCCATTTACAAAAATAGCAATTTCTCGTTTACACCCACAAGATGAATTCCTGCCGAGACCCCAATTCATCTCCCAGCTGGGGATTTGTTACAGTTGTATCCAGTCTAGACAATCCTTTGCTCCTGTCCTGAGGGTTTGTAACAATGTATCAGCACAGGTACAGCTAAGGGCCCTTTCACACTTGCGTTATTGTCTTCCGGCACTGAGTTCTGTCGTCGGGGCTCTATGCCGGAAGAATCCTGATCAGTTTTATCCTAATGCATTCTGAATCAAGTGAAATCCGTTCAGGATGCATCAGGATGTCTTCAGCTCCGGAACGGAACGTTTTTTGGCCGGAGAAAATACCGCAGCATGCTGCGCTTTTTGCTCCGGCCAAAAATCCTGAAGACTTGCCGCAAGGCCGGATCCGGAATTAATGCCCACTGAAAGGCATTGATCCGGACTTAAGCTAAAACGTCGTTTCGGCGCATTGCCGGATACGACGTTTAGCTTTTTTAGTGGTTACCATAGGTGCCGAGACGCTAAAGTCTTGGCAGCCATGGTAAAGTGTAGTGGGGAGCGGGGGAGCAGTATACTTACCGTCCAAGCGGCTCCCGGGGCGCTCCAGAGTGACGTCAGGGCGCCCCAATCGCATGGATCACGTGATCGCATGGCACGTCATCCATGCGCATGGGGCGCTCTGACGTCATTCTGGAGCGCCCCAGGAGCCGCACGGACGGTAAGTATACTGCTCCCCCGCTCCCCGGTCCTACTATGGCAACCAGGACTTTAACAGAGTCCTGGCTGCCATAGTAACACTGAACGCATTTTGAAGACGGATCCGTCTTCAAATGCTTTCAGTTCACTTGCGTTTTTCCGGATCCAGCGTATAATTCCAGCAAGTGGAGTACACGCCGGATCCGGACAACGCAAGTGTAAAAGAGGCCTTAGGCTACTTTCACATTAGCGTTTTCAATTCCGCTACTGAGATTCGTCATAGGATCTCAATAGCGGAAGAGAACGCTTCAGTTTTGTCCCCATTCATCTAGTAGTCCCAAACCCGAAGCAGATCGGCCGGCACCGCTCCTGTCCGTTCAATAATGGCTCAAATCCTACCCATCACAATCAGCTACCTTGTGCGTCACCCCCAATTCCTCATAGATTGTAAGCTCTTGCGAGCAGCGCCCTGACTCCTAGTGTTGCATATTAGCCAGTTACTTTTGTTTTGTACATAACCCTATGAATTTGTAAAGCGCTGCGGAATATGGTGGCGCTATATAAATAAATTGTATTATTATTGCCAATGGGGACAAAATTGAACGAAACGGAGTGCAGCAGAATGCTTTCTGTTTATTTTTTCCCATCCATCCCTGTCCCTACTGAGGTCATCTCCAAATCCACAAGTGTCTCAGCTGGAATTCCCAAAAATTTAAGCTCCAAGGACTACCTGGACTGGATAAGCAAGTAACAAACCCTCAGCTGCGAGAAGTATTCGTTCTACACAAGCTTCCAGTCTCTTGATATAAACAAGAATGTTCTCATTGACTGAAAGAAAGCAGAGATTTTAGAAATAATGAAAAATGTATATAAATTCTACCAGTCAGGGACGGATTTTGCCTGAGGAGATGCGGCGGATTCTGTGCAGAGCGCTCAGTATTCTGTATTCCAGGAATTACCCGGTAATCGCAGCCGCGTGCCGTCATTTAGACATACGCCCCTGACTAGCATATGTCTAAATAAAAATAATTATATAACCGACCCCTCCAAAATCTGGTTTCTGTGAAAGACACACAGCCGCCATTACAGCTTGGCGTCGCCCCGTTTTACCAGACACCTGAACCGTAAAGCTTCATGATCCATGAACCTGGACAAACAGATATTTGAAAGCGTTCGGCAGGTTGGATTGTTTCGCCTGCACGCTGACACTTTCCTGATGAACGAGTTCCTGCAGGGCCCTTGAACAGGGTCATTGGTTCTTAAAGGGGCAGTTCCATTATTTATCTCCTGACAAGTATTTCAAAGGCTGGATCCGGGGAGATGAAACCAGCGATGGAGATACCGGGAAGGGAAGGGGGGGCTGCTCCAAAGCGCTCCACCCGACATTCACCCTGGTTTCACACTTAAGAGTTTCTCAAACGCGCGTTTTTGTCGCGCGTTTTTTTAATAGTGAACGCGCGTTTGGGTGATTGACAGCAGTGTTGTCCCAAGAGTCTATGGCCCAAACGCGCGTCAAACGCGCCAAAAAAAGCTCCTGTACTTGTTTGAGCGTCTGGCGTTTTACAGCGCGTTCAAACGCGCTGTAAAACGCGAAAATGTGAACCAGCCCCATAGGGAAGGGTTTTCATGTGTTGCGTGTTTTACAGCGCGTAGGAACGCGCTGTAAAACGCTCAAGTGTGAACTTAGGGTCAAGGTGAAGTTTGTAGCTGAAGGTCCCATTTAGAAATGAGCCAAGTTTTGGAAAATTCGATACGGCTGCTTCACCGAATTTACCCAAAAACTTGCTTTGTTGCGAAGTGCATTTTATTTTATTTTTTAATTAGTGGGTGCAATGACAGGGAATGGTGATAGCGCTGCTCCTAATCATTGTACCCCTGAGATGCCACGTTCATACATGATCGCAGCATCTGAGAGTAAAAACTGAAATTCGGATCAATTTCAAATTTCATTAACTCTGAATTTCTTCAGAAATTAAAATAAATAAAAAATCTCCAGCTTTCTGATAGACTTGGCGTTTTGGTTTCACACCATTTTCAAGAGAGACAAGGGCATGCTGCAATGGTGGCATGGGGTGCCCCCCCACCATGGTCACGACATGGACTAAACATGTGGCTCCTCAGCAATGAGGCAAGTCATGCAGTAGGTAAATGGGCTCCAGGATATCCTCCGGGCCCCTATTGTACACTAACAAAACTGCCAACAAGAAGTCATTAAAACTAATGAGAAACATCTTCATTCTGCACGTAGCCGAAGCCTCTGTCAATAAGGGGGGGGCTCCCATTTACTGACAGCATATTTACCCCTCCAGCAAGAGATCACCATACAGCTCCGGTTTATCACAGAGCCCTTAGTGTTGAAGGAGTTAACCCCCATGGGCATTACAAGGAAACGTATCATCGACAAATGGCTTCCTGAAGTGCGGCCTACCGGCAGGACAGGGGCTCTGTAAAGGCGAGCGCCGACCCTGGAGACAGACATCACATGTGAATGGACACGTCGCGCCAAACCCTTCTCCTGCCACTGAGCAATCGACGGATAAAGCTGTTACTTTATTATATCTGCTCCTGGGAAATCTGGGTGACAATATGGCCACCAATACCAGGGTTGTGTTTGTATAGTTATGCAGTGACCCATCCTGATCGCTCAGGAACCTGGACCTCCGCCTGATCTGCTCCCTAAGGAACCCTTAGGCCCCTTGCAGGCGAGCATGACGGATTCGGTCCGGATGTGTTCAGTGAAAAATGCAATTTCGCAAGCAAGTTCACTCAGTTTTGTCTGCGATTGCGTTCAGTTTTTTTCCGCGCGGGTGCAATGGGCATTGATGTGTTTTTCACGCGCTTGATAAAAAAAAACCTGAAGGTTTACAAACATCTCTTAGCAACCATCCGTGAAAAACGCATCACATCCGCACTTGCTTGCAGATGCAATGTGATTTTTTTCACGCAGCCCCATTCACTTCTATGGGGCCAGAGCTGAGTGAAAAAACAAGCAAACAAAAAAAAACAAAAAACACTGAATATAGAACATGCTGCGATTTTTTACGCAACGCACAAGTGGTGCATGGAAAAACAACACTCATGTGCACAGACCTATTGAAATAAATGGGTCCGGATTCAGTGCAGGCGCAATAAGTTTGCATGACGCGCTGCACCGGCGCGGAAAACTCGCTTGTGTGAAAGGGGCCTTACAGCAGTGGTCTGATCACCAACTAGGGTCTCCTATCATTTTTACAGCCGAAGATCTACCATAAAACCGCATGCAGTTTTCCATGTCTCCATGCAGTTTTTTTTTAGTGCCACTTTTTTTTTTTTATGCCTTACAGCCCAACGGCAGTGTAACATCACGTGACTGTTGGCTGCTGTGGGTGGTCACGGCTCGGTTGTACCTTTAAGGTGCTCACAGCACACACAAATCTCCTGCCAACAGAAAGCACGTGGGAGATCCAGACCTATGGGGCGTCTAGATCTTCAGCGGGTTCGATTAACCCCACCAGGACCTGCGGAGATGGACCTTTTGGTTGTCATCCAGCTTTCCCAGAAACCGATAACTGAATACCTTCCTCTGAACACTCTAAAGCGGCCCAAATGTTAGCTAGCTGTTGGCCCCCTCCTGACCCTACCTTACAGGCCTAGGGTCCACCATGTTCTATATGAGGAGTAAAGTGATGCTCCTCTGGTGGCAACTTACCTTCTCAAGAACAGAAGGGTCGGGCATCTTGCGCTTACTTACCCCGTCCAACACCTACCACCCTAGTCAAGAGACCCCGATACACATCAGTTGGGCAACCAGTTCTGCTGACATTTACCTAATCTGCTTCAGCAATCCCAGTACTTGACCTGCAGGAAGCAATGCCCAATAGAGGGGGGGGCTCAGACTACAGCCGCGTGACTCCGTTCACAGGAAGCAGTCTGTTTACACGGCATACATGGCCGGCGCTCAAGACCGTAGATATCGTTTTGGCCCTGGTCAAAAGTCAAACCTATATAATTTGATGGGAACGACCTCAAGGGCTCCAAGAAAACTAGCTTCTGATCAGACAACCGCGCCGCCCCCCCGTCCCCCCTGAAACAGACCAAGAGCCTTCTCTGTACTCCACAGGACCCAAAACATGTCCACGACTCCGAAGGCACAAGCCAGGTTCTTACGACGAGAGGGCAAAAAATAAATAAATAATAATTTACTAAAACTTCTGCCTACTGTAGGTCCACACATGGCAGACCTTGCTGCGCATTTTATCCCGCCACGTTGAAGGACTTTGACCGTGTGGGTTTTCATTATGAATGGCGAGGTCCTGCTTTCGGTTTAGCTCCACTGAATTAGCAGGCTCCTGCTGCGGCTTTCTGAGGTGCCCGTGCGGTAGCCACGCCAAGAATGGACATGTACATCTTGGCGCAGTCTGGAAAACCACACGGAAAAAAATATAATAGTCAGCTGCATGAACTGTAGGGTGGCCTCCCATTGAAAACAATGGGAGGTGCTTTCAGGACTGAAGCTAGTGTTAAAAATCCATCGCGTGAACGCAACTGCAGAGGGGTGAAATAAGCGGTGAAAATCTAAAACCGAAACAGACAGGCAGCAGATTTTAAAATCTGCATCGCGGGTCTGTTCTCCGCTACCGTATTTCTCTGTGGATTTTTATCTGCGCAGGTCCACAGCTAAAATCCGTAGTGTGGACTCGGCCTTGTGTAGCAGCTCGGCACCAGATCAGATACTTTTAGATTATGGGATATTGGATCAAGGCTACATGCACACGACCGTATGTTTTGCAGTCCGCAAAAAAACTGATCTGCGGATCCGTTTTTTTTTGCGGATCCATTGTAATAATGACTATCCTTGTCCGCAAACTAGAAAAAAAAAAATAGGACATGCACTATTTTTTGGGCGGAGCAACAGAACGGACATACTTATGCGGACAGCACACTGTGTGCTGTCTGTGTTTTTTGGGGACCCATTGAAATGAATGGGTCCGCATCCTATCCGCAGAAAAAAACGGATCGGACACCGAAACAAAATACGGTTGTGTGCATGAGGCCTAAAGGAAAGACACTATATGTAGTTTGCACCCAGACACTGTCTCCACTTAGCAGTGTCCAACCTGTGACTCTAAAAACTACAACTCCCAGCAGAGCCACAGATTGGTCCACCACTGCTATAGGAAACAAGTAGAACGTACTTCCCACTAAGGGTCCATCTATTAGGACGCTTACTGGACTTGTTCTAACACTTTCCTCGACCAAGGAACACGTCGTACAATTATTTCTATCAGTTCCTGACAACCACTAATCTTGATCCAACCAGGGTTGTCGGGCAGTTTTACCAGAATGCCCAATGCCAACTATTCCTAGTAACATCCTGGGCAGACCAGCCACCCACAAACCTGGGAAAGCTGGGTGACCGTCCTGTCAAGAGCAGCGACAGGAGACATTACACAGACAGTGCTCCTGGAAACAAAGAAATGTATCGATTTGACAGAAGAGACAAAAGACAATGGGAGACATTTACTGAGAACGTCGCACCAGAATTATGGCGTAAAATGCACCAAAAAGAATGGCGTTTTGATATGCACCAAATAGATCAACAACTATAAAGAAGGCATCAGGCCAGAAATGCGTTACAAATGCCAAAGTGGGCGGAGCTATCAAACTGGCGCATATTACGCCTCACGTATCATCCTCAGCAGAAAGCTCAAATTGTTGCAGATCATTAAGCCAGTTTATGTGGCGGTGCTTTGTGTAAAAAGTCGCATTTATGGAAAGTAAAACTCGTGATAGGTTAGGCTACTTTCACACTCGCGTTCGGTGCGGATCCGTCATCCGTTCAGATAATACAACCGTCTGCATCCGTTAAGAACAGATCCGGTTGTATTATCTGTAACACAGCCATGACGGATCAGTCTTGAACACCATTGAAAGTCAATGGAGGACGGATCCGTTTGGCTCAGTTTCGACAGATGGACAACAAAACGCTCCAAGCAGTATTTTGGTGTCCGCCTCCAGAGCGGAATGGAGACGGAACGGAGGCAAACTGATGCAATTCAGAATGCATTAGGGCAAAACTGATCCGTTTTTTGACCGCTTGCGAGAGCCCTGAACGGACCTCACAAACGGAAAGCCAAAACACGAGTGTGAAAGGAGACTCCGTGTTAAAACAGCGCACACTTATTATTTCTAATAGGAGCTAAACTGACATCCAACAAAAACAAGACAATAACAAAAACGTCCCCAGCGTGAAACAAAAGTCGCAATTTACCAGTGGAAATGTTGCAAATCTGCTTCAAAAGTCACAATTATGTTTCAAAAGTCTCAAGTGTAGTCTGGCGGAGAGGGGGGGGGGGCTGAAATGGCGCATTTTGGTTTAAAAAAAAATGTCGCATTTTGGTGCTGTTGGTGTTAAAATGTCGCAAATCAAGTTGACATTTAAAAAAAAAGTCACATTTTACAAGTGGTGCGTGCCTTTTGACACGAGGTGAAACAAATCACCAGTTAGGATTTGTAACTTCAGTATTTTTTGGGTGCAAATTACGCCATTATTGATAAATGTCCCCCAATGCATCTTTTACTTCTTAAAGGGAACCTGTCACTGGGATTTTGTGTACAGAGCTGAGGACATGGGCTGCTAGCACATCCGCAATACCCAGTCCCCATAGCTCTGTGTGCTTTTATTGTGTAAAAAAACTATTTGATCCATATGCGAATTAACCTGAGATGAGTCCTGTACGTGAGATAAGTCAGGGACAGGACTCCTCTCAGGTTAATCTGCATATAGATCAAATAGTTTTTTTTACACAATAAAAGCACACAGAGCTATGGGGACTGGGTATTGCGGATGTGCTAGCGGCCATCTAGCAACCCATGTCCTCAGCTCTGTACACAAAATCCCAGTGACAGGTTCCTTTTAAAAAGGGAAAAAGTGTTCATTTAAAACCCCAAACGACAAGCCTTTTTGACCAATCGCCAAATGGACATGAGGGCTGGAGGAATGTGTCAAACCCTACTGGAAATATTACTGGTGGGACCAGTGGTTCCAGTAATGCATCTACTGGGAGAAGTCGCTACGAGGTCAACAAAAATGGACCAAGACGTCTTTGCCAGGTGGAAAGAAATGGTCGTACGACAAAAAAAAACAAAAAACGAAAGCCAAGAAAGTATTTTAACTTCCCGAGCACTGAAATAAGATGAAAGGTCGGGCATCTGCGCGGACACATGGCTGGGCCTGTTCCCGGAGCCTAATGACACGGCACGGACTTACTCACCACTTACACAGTCATTAAAGACAATTTGGACTTTCCTTACATAGAAAGTTACAAAGACTCCAAGACCTGGAAAAAATGTCTATGGCGTCATCTTAAAGGAAGGCTGCGGGGCAAACAAAGAGTTCTACTCACCGGACGGGTTTCTTCTGCACCTTCTGGGGGTCTGGAGGATTGTACGGGATGATCTTGGGCTCGAAGTTCTCATTGTTGTCCATACCGGCAGGGACAGACACGGGCTTCCACACGCTGCTCACATCGCGCCCGGAATCTTTAAGTTCTTGCCTACTAGGTAGTCTTGGGCCACTTCCACAAGGTTCTTCCACCCAGGTGACACTAAGCAAACTGAGCGTGAAGCCCAGCGAGATGCCCACCACCACAGGGCCCACCGGCCGCAGCAAGGACAACACCATGGATAGTCTCATTTCCGCCAAGACACCAGGAGATTGGGGGGCACTGGACTGCACGTCTATAGGAGCCCCCCTCAGTGTGCCAAGGTCATCGCCAGCAGAGGAGCCCCCAAAACTTTTCAGTCGAGGAGGGAGGGATGTGTGACAGAATAGGTGATGTGGGGAAAATGAGTCAGTAGTAGAAGAAAATGGGGGTGATCTAGATACAAAGTAACCAGAGCATAAGGAGGGGGATACAAAAGATTAAGTATAGGAGAAACCAAAGGCTAGGAGTGGAAGGAGGACATAAAGGAGACCTCTGACCACAGGTAAGGAGGAGGCTGTGATACAGTATCCAGGGAGGAGGAGGGGGCTTCAGGTCTCCGGGCACACGGCCCAGTCACTTTTCAGGGGGCTCTCCTCACAACGCCGTATACCCTCCTTCCAGGCAGCCTCACCCCCTCCAGAGCCCGCAGCCCGCGTCCCATTCACTCCTCTTCCTCCTCCTCTAATAACAAGCTCCCAGCAGCCCCCTGACGTGTCACCCCTCAGCACCGCCCCTTCCCGCTTGCGTCACACCGTCCAGCACTACGTCATCGCCCTTTTTCCCCTCCCACGCTCGTCACTGAAAGTCTTGGAACGCAAAAGGCCGGAAGCGCCGGCGTGATTGGCTGGGAGAGGGGTGGGCGTGGCGTCGAGCAGCAAGGTAGGGTGAGCGGCATCACAGACAAATACACATATTGATACATTGTATCACAGTTTGTAACATTCTATGTTCTGTCTGATTCCCCAGCGCAGGGGAACAGGATGTCTATGGCATGGTAACCAGCAGTGACAACCCTCCAGAGATTCCTGGACAGTCCTTAAAAATAGGGAACTTTTTTTCCAGTGTCCATGAAAAAAAATAGATGTGTCCTTGATTTCTTTTTTTTTTTTTTTGGAGGCCAGAGGGTCAGTGGTTCAGTGACGTAGCTAGAAATGACTGGGCCCCACAGCAATTTTTTAAATGGGGGGCCCCCATTCCTGTGGCTAGTAAAGGATCGCTCTCTCAGACCAGGCCCGGCAGCTGTTCCTTCCGTTTTCTACACTGTCTATACTGCTACTGTATATAATGTAATTGTGTAATACTGTTGAGGGGACCCTGATAAAATCTTTTAGTCCTCTTTCTCCTGGATGGGCCCCAAATCAGCCGCTTCACCTGCTTCCCCTATAGCTACGCTCCTGCTATGGTTGTAGTAAGTGCTGGTAATTGAGCAAACGTCTCTTTCCAAGTTTGGCATACAGGGTTTCGGTTATCTAAGAATTCCGTTATGGATTCCACTACCACGGACACGGAATCCATAACGGAATTCTTAGATAAACCCTGAATCTTGTACGCCAAATTGAAAACAGACGCTCGCTCATCCCTACTGGTAATACGTTCGTATCAAAGTGTATTGAGCTATAGATATTTATTACTTATAATTTCTTATGGATTTACACTGGTCAGTATATGGTGCCCGTATATTGTGGACCCGTTGTTTGAGGGGCTCAATATGGGCTTCGCCGTGCAATGACCGTGTGCATGAGGCCTTAGAAAGTTGCTGAACTTTAATAAAACAATAGAAAAATAAGCCTATTGTCCATGATATTCATGTGTAGTCTGAGCTTTATAGTAAGGACGGTCATTTAGGTTATTACCCAGCTTTCCCAGAAACGGATATAACTAAGCAATTGCTGAATTTACTAGAGATTTTTGTGACTTTCTTTGTTATTTCGGGGTGGGTGTCTTTACTATGACTTGCTCCTTTCTACATCTTATTGGTTTTCCCATCTGTGTTTCCAGGTGTACAAATGCCAGGCAAATTCCAACCACACAGTACAAAAGTGGTTTTGTCAGCGCTGACCAATTATTCACGGGCGGAATGTGCCTATTACCTTATTTTAATGTCCACCTGGCTGAAAGCTGTGATTAGCACCTGAATGAAAGGTGTGCCCCCTGGGTGCTCATATCTGTAAACTTGACTCCAGTTTGGCTCTTGCCATTGTTGTTATTATCTCTAGAGAACCAAATTGTGACGGGGTTAATTCCATTTGTGATTGGATCATTGCCTTTTTTATGTTGGGATCTGCTACTAGAGACAATGACTATGATAATTCATCAGGGGACAGAGATGGTGTCTCCTGGTGAGATGGCAGGTGACTGTTCACACTGTTCTGATCATTAGAGGGGTTATCCCATAATTAGTGTTAAAAAAAGAAAAGAAAGAAAATCGGGCATCATATAGTTATTGACAATCTCTTTCTAAAGGCCTCATGCACACGACCGTATGTATTTTGCGGAACGGAACAGCTGGCTCCTAATAGTACTAGCCTTCTCCATAATGCGGACAATAATAGGACATGTTCTATTTTTTTGCTGAACGGAAATACGGAATGCACACGGAGTAACTTCTGTTTTTGGTGGACCCATTGAAATGAATGGTTCCGTATGCCGTCCGCAAAAAAAAAACACGGAACGGACACGGAAAGAAAATACGTTCGTGTGCATGAGGCCTAAATAGCTTTAGACCTGCCGAGGAGCAGCAGATTTTTGGGAAGGAAGCATTCTCTCGTCCTCATACAGCTGTGTTGTTTCTGGGCGGCAGATCACTGTTTAGACCGCACAATCTGCTGCCCAGAACCTATAATTTAGGTGAAGAACAGTTTCATCCGATTAACGAGCGAACACTCGTTCATCAGGTGATCGGCTGCACATTTAGACGTTCAGATTGTCGGGAACGAGCAGGAACGTTAATTGCCCCATCTAAATTCACCTAGAACCGGCCCTGTCCTTCACTTGGATCCAGAGATCTCCCCATTCATTGCTCCAATTGCTTTGTCTTTTCTCGGGGGCATGTCCTTTCGGGGGGTGGGGGGGCATGACCTTTCTGCTGCAGCTGGGGGCAGTTGAAGGATGGAAATGAGCATGTGCATCCACTTCAGGGCCCATGCACACGGCCATTGTTGTTTTTGCGGTCCACAAATTGCGGATTCGCAAAACACGGATACCGGCCATCAGTATCGGACTGGGGTGCCTAGGGCCCACCAGTAAAACTTATTTTGGGGGCCCACCGTACAGATACATTTCAATATTACATGCTCACACAGCAGCAAGATGATTAATTATGGGGGTCCCTGCAGTGACTTTGAGAAGGTAGGTCCTGGGTAGAAGAGGACACTGGTGGCTTTCCTTTACAGCTAGAAATCATCTGAGCTATGATCGTGTCTATAATAATAAACTGGGGAGTTTCTTTAATAATCTATCCATTTTTTTTTTTTTATGAACATAGGCTGGTTGAGGTTCTGTACATTGAAAATATATACACTGTATACAAAAAGTCTACACACCCCTGTTAAAATGTCAGGTTTCTGTGATGTAAAAAAATGAGACAAAGATAAATAATTTCAGAACTTTTTCCACCTTTTAATGTGACCTATAAACTGTACAACTCAACTGAAAAACAAACTGAAATCTTTTAGGTGGAGGGAAGACAAAAATATAAAAATAAAATATGGTTGCATAAGTGTGCACACCCTTAAACTAATACTTTGTTGAGGCACTGTTTGATTTTATTACAGCACTCAGTCTGTTTAGGTATGAGTCTATCAGCATGGCACATTTTGACTTGGCAAGATTTGCCCACTCTTCTTTGCAAAAACACTCCAAATCTGTCAGATTGCGAGGGCATCTCCTGGGCACAGCCTTCTTCAGATCACCCCACAGATTTTCAGTCGGATTCAGGTCTGGGCTCTGGCTGGGCCATTCCAAAACTTTCATCTTCTTCTGGTGAAGCCATTCCTTTGTTGATTTAGATGTATGCTTTGGGTCGTTGTCATGCTGAAAGATGAAGTTCCTCTTCATGTTCAGCTTTCTAGCAGAAACCTAAAGGTTTTGTGCCAATATTGACTGGTATTTGGAACTGTTCATGATTCCCTCTAGCTTAACTAAGGCCCCAGTTCCAGCTGAAGAAAAACAGCCCCTTGACATGATGCTGCCACCACCATGCTTCACTGTGGGGATGGGGTTCTTCTGGTGATGTGCAGTGTTGTTTTTGGGCCAAACATATCTTTTGGAATTATGGCCCAAAAGTTCAACCTTGGTTTCATCAGACCATAACACTTTTTCCCACATGCTTTTGGGAGACTTCAGATGTGTTTTTGCAAATTGTACCCTGGCTTGGATGTTTTTCTTCGTAAGAAAAGGCTTTCGTCTTGCCACTCTACCCCATAGCCCAGACATATGAAGAATACGGGAGATTGTTGTCATATGTACCACACAGCCAGGACTTGCCAGATATTCCTGCAGCTCCTTTAATGTTGCTGTAGGCTTCTTGGTAGCCTCCCAGACCAGGTTTCTTCTTGTCTTTTGATCAATTTTGGAGGGACATCCAGTTCTTGGTGATGTCACTGTTGTGCCATATTTTCTCCACTTGATGATGACGGTCTTCACTGTGTTCCATGGTTTATCTAATGCCTTGGAAATTCTTTTGGACCCTTCTCCTGACTGATGCCTTCTAACAATGAGATCCCTCTGATGCTTTGGAAGCTCTCTGTGGACCATAGCTTCTGCTGTGAGATGCGACTAAGAAAATTTCAGGAAAGACCAACTAGAGCAGCAGAACTTTATTTGGGGTTAATCAGAGGCACTTTACATGATGGCCGGTGTATGCCGACTCCTATCTAACAGGATTCTGAATGCGATTGCTTAATTCTGAACACAGCTACATCCCTCAGTTATAAGAGGGTGTGCACACTTATGCAACCACATTATTTTTTATTTTTTTTGTTTTCTTCCCTCCACCTAAAAAATTTCAGTTAGTTTTTTAATTGAGTTGTACAGTTTATAGGTCACATTAAATGTGGAAAGAGTTCTCAAATGATTTATCTTTGTCTCATTTCTTTACAGCACAGAAACCTGACATTTTTACAGGGGTGTGTAGACTTTTTATATCCACTGTATGTAGTGCAATAAGTGTTCTGTGCCACAAAAATACGGATACCGGCAGTGTGCATGTCGCATTTTTCTACTAGAACTACACGATGTTTGTTTTTCTTTTCAAAACTGCTTTATTTTGTAAAAACAAAATAAATATAAAAAAGACACATAAGGTTTCACCACGTCTGAAACAACCTGCTCTGTAAAAGTATCACATGATCTACCCCCTCAGGTGAATGCACTAAAAAAAAAAAAAAAACTGTACCAAAACAACCATTTTTTGGGTCACCTTGCCCAAAAAAGTGTAATATTGAATGATCAAAAAATCATATGTACCCAAATATGGTACCAATAAAAACGTTAACTCTTCCTGCCAAAAACAGCTCCTACATAAGATGGTCGGCATAAAAAATATATATGGCTTTCAGAAAATGTTTTGTTTGTTTTTTCAAAAATGCTTTATTATGTAAAACTGAAACGAAAGAAAAATAAAAGTAGACATATTTAGTACTGTCTTGTCCGTAACAACCTACTCCATAAAAATAGCTCATGATCTAACCTGTCAGGTGAACGCCATAAAAAAATAAAAACTGTCAAAACAGCTATTTTTTGGTTACCTTGCATCACATCAAACGTAATATAGAGCAATCAAAAATCATATGTAACCCAAAATAGTACCAACAAAATTGTCACCTTATCCTGTAGTTTCCAAAATGGGGTCACTTTTTAGGAGTTTATACCATAGGGTGCATCAGGGGGTCTTCAAATGTCATATGGCAACTTAAAATTATCCCAGTGAAAACTGCCCTCCAAAAACCATTAGGCGCTTCTTTTCTTCTGCGCCCTGCCGTGTGCCCGTACAGCAGTTTACCACCACATGTGGGGTGTTTTTGTAAACTGCAGAATCAGTGTAATAAACATTGAGTTTTCTTTGGCTCTTAACTTAAGTCTTTCCGTCCCAGATTTAATAAGGGGAGCTTCAGGAGCAAAGAAAGAGAAAAACAATTTGCAGGTCCAAATAAAAAAAAAAAAGTAAGGGGTTTCTTTTTTCCAGGTGAGACACCACAAAATGATGCCAGAGCACCTGTCGGAGGTCGTCTGTCTCTTTTTGCACCTAAGTGGCAGAAGATCTCCAACAGCCCTACATTCTGTGATGGGGGAGGGCCTAAAATTAAAATTTCAGAGTCTCCCAGTAGGGAGATTTGTAATTACAGATTACCGTTCAGATCCCGCAAAACAATCTGCCATCGTCTCAGAAGTTTTTTCCCTGATAGAAAAAAAGAGTGCGGGTAAGAGTCCCAGAGCAGGAATTGACAGAGGGGTTTTATTCAACTCAAAAACCAAATGGATCATTTCGGACTATACTAAACTTGAATAGCCTGGTTGAGAGAAGTTCTAGAAAAGCTGGGATGGGAGATAAACCTAGAAAAATACAGCTTATGCCCAGGCCAGAGATGCAGTTTCCTAGGAATGATTTTTGACTCCAGTTCCCAGAAGTGCCTGCTAATCTCTGCAAAAAGCTTTACTAATCAGATCAAGAGTTCAGCTTCTTCTCTCGTCTCTGTCAGTCACTATAAGAGGGGCTATGTCGGTACTGGGTCTCATGACAGCCACTATTCCAGGGGTGGAATGGGCCCAGTCAGGGGCATTGCTAGGTTAAAATATTCGGGGCCTGGGCCCCTGATGTTTTGTCCCAGGCCCTGAATGTCCTGCCTGCCAGCTAGATACAACTGTATTGCCGTCCTCAGGAAGGCAATACAATTGAATCTAATGCACTGGAAGAGCTGAAGGACCTGTGCTGACCTCACAGATCATGTGACCAGCAAAACAGGCAGTAGTTGAGAAGGACCTGCGATGATGTCACCATCATGTGACCAGTGCAGGATTGGATGGCAGTGAAGAGAAGAAGCTGTGGTGAGGTCTGCTACATGAGGAGAGGTAAGTGAGAGGCAGAGCAATGCTGGTAGTTCTGGTTATTTAACTGGGACTGTATGTTAGGGCTGAAGGGAGGGATGTTATTTACATGGAACTGTGTGTTAGAGGTGGCTGGGGAGGAGGTCATGTTATTTACATGAGACTAAATGTTACAGGGGTCTGAGGGAGGAAGTGATGTTATTTACATGGGGCTGTATGTTAAAGGTGGCTGGTGGGGGGAATGATGCTATTTACATGGGACTGAATGTTGAGGGGGTGATGTTTACATGGGATTGCATGTTGGAGGCGGCTGGGGAGGAGGTGGTTATTTACATGGGACTGTATTTTGGTGGAGCTAAAGGGAGGGGAGTGATGTTATTTACATAGGACTGTATGGTGGAGGTGGGAATATAACTACAGGGGGCACTGCAAATCCAGGGGACATTATAGACATTCTTATTACTACTGGGGAGGGACTTATAGATCTGCCTTATTTCTACTAAGAGCACTATGGGGGGCCCTTATTACTACGGAGGGGTCTGAAAAGAGCTCTATTACCACTGGGGGAACAATAGGGGGTCTTATTTCTACTGGGGGCTGTGTGAGGGCATTATTAATACTGGAGGGCTCTTCTATTAATTGGGGCACTCTTTGAGAGCATTATAATGGTAGGGGGCAGTATTACTAATGAGGGCATTCTAGAAGAGAATTATTATTGGTGGGACTATGAGGAGAACTATTACTATGGGGGGCACTCATATTTCTTCAGGATAGTATTTAAGAGTATTGGAGAGCACGGCGAGCAGCAGGATAACACTGTGGGGACTCCAGGTTGGGGGATGATGATAGAAAAGTGAGGAAGCTAAGATGTCTGTGTGTCACACTCTGCAGAGACGAGGCGGCTGAGAGAAGTGTCAGGACCGAATGGAGAAGATGATGACAGAGAAGATCTACATCAGAGGAGACTTCACCTGGAGGCCCTGGATGTGACAGGTATGAGCTGCTGTATAGACAGTACAGCAAAATGCGGTGTGTGGGGGGAGGGGGGCTACTTAGAGAACTGGGCCATATTCATTGGGGTTTGGGCCCCGGATCTTTTGAGACACTAGGAACACTCCTGGGCCCAGTACCATTGAAGGCTTCTTCAGCTTCAGATCCTGCGAGATTGGGACAGAAGTCTCCCCTCTCTGGACACAGAGATATCTCTATCCTCCTAGACCTTAGATTCCTTGGGGTGGTGGATGGATCTAAAAAAATCTAGAGAGAGGAGTTCCTTGGACCAGGGAGGAGGTTATCCCCTTAACCATGGATGTGAGCCCATCCGGTTGGGGATCCCATGTGGGGTCCCTGCTATTGCAGGGGAATTGGAACAGCAAATCTCTGTCCCATTCGCACAATTTGGGGCAATTGGATGCAATCAGGAGAGTCTCCTGACCATCAGAGGCAGGAATGTAAGGGTCTATTCGGACAACACAACAGCAGTGGCCTATATAAACCGGCATGGAGGTACAAGAGCTCAGGGCCTAATGTCTCTCTCCCATCAGATTTTCAGCCTGGCAGAAGCTTCTCTATTATTTCTTTCTGCAGTACATCTAAGGGGTTCGGACAACGTGAAAGCGGACTTCCTCAGTCATCATCTATTCCAGGGAGAGTGTTCCTTAGATCAGGTTTTCAATCAGGTGGCCGCATTATGGGGTACTCCAGAGATAGATCTCTTTGCCAACAGGGCAAAGAGGAAGGTAGAAGTCTTCTTTTCCCTTTCTCCAGTGGAGCATCCGAGAGCTGTGGATGCGCTGGCTCAATCTTGGAAGCAGGGCCTTCTGTTTGCCTTTCCCCCACTAAAAGTTGTACCAAAATAGAGAAGAGTGTGGATTTCCTGGCTCCGCAAGATGTCGATAGGAACACCATGGGTGCTTCCAGAGTCTCAGGAGCTTCTGTCCCAGGGACCAGTTTTTCACCTAGAGGTGGAGAATCTGCACCTGACTGCCTGGTTATTGAGAGGGAGATTTTAAAGAAAAGAGGTCTCTCCGAGGATGTAGTTAGTATTCTCTTAGCCAGTCAGAAAGAGGTCACTTGTAAGATCTACCTTAGGGTTTGGAGGACTTTTTTCAGATTCGGCAAAAAACCTGTGGATGTGCTAGAAGCTCCTGACATCCCGCTAGTTTTAGATTTCCTACAGGAAGGATAGAACAAGAAACTTAGGCCCAGCACTTTAAAAGTCCAGGTTTCTGCCTTAAGTGCCTTATTTGAGTTTAAGTTAGCGGAACATCTTTGGATTAGAAGGTTTATAACAGCAGTGTCTAAATTGTCCCCAGTGTCTAAAGGTCCCTTCAGACCTTTTCGAGCCTATTGATCATATCTCCCCAAAGTTGCTCCCCCTAAAACTTGCTTTGCTTCTGGCCATTACTTTGGCTAGAAAAGTTAGTGAGATTTCTGCGCTCTCGATTGACCCTCCCTATTTGGTGATTCTGGAAGAGCGGGTAGTAATTTCTACTGATCCTTCTTTTTTACCAAAAGTCTCTTCACGGTTTAATCGTTCTCAGGAAATGGTGTTACCTTCATTCTGTGCTTCCCCTAAAAATAGAAAGCAATCAGAGTACTACTGTCTAGACCTTAAGAGATGTATTTTGCAATATCTGCAGGTCACCCAGCCTTGGAGATCTTCACGTCTGCTTGTTTTGTTCCAGGGAGTGAAGAAGGCATCTGCAGCCTCTTCTCGCACTACTGCTAGGTGGATTAGACAGGCCATTTCCTTAGCCTACTCTTCTAAAGGGATTGATCCATCCCCGAGGTTTGGAGCCCACTCTATGAGATCAGTTTTCATGTCTTGGGCAGAGAGAGCTTCTGCCTCTATAGAGCAGATTTGTAAGGCAGCTAGCTGGAGCTCTCCACGTACGTTTTTTAGGCACTATAGACTACAGTTACCTTCTAATGAAGGTCTTACCTTTTGGTCGTGGTCCTATCCTAGACAAATTCTTGCCTATTCTCCAGGGGTGCTGTCATAGGTGAGAAAGAAATATTGGAATACAGTTACCAGTAATCGGTTTTCTTCAAGCCTATGACAGCACCTGGTTAATTTCCAACCCTATGTTAAAATTGTATATAGGTATACGTATATATGAATGCATAGGTGTGTGTGTGTGTGTGTGTGTATATATATATATATATATATATATATATATATATATATATATATATATAATTTATATTATTGTTAGGTTGTTAAGATGTTATGTTTCTTAGTTTTTGAGAAAAGGACTGGAGATAGAGGGGATGATACCTCATTTTAAAAGGCTGTTCTGGTTCCCGTTTCCTGTCCTGAGGAGGTGGAGGCGGACTCTCCAGGGGTGCTGTCATAGGCTCAAAGAAAACCGATTACCGGTAAGTGTAATCCAATATTTCCTTTAATTCTTATGGAACACCTAAAGGGTTAACAAAGTTAGTAAAATCAGTTTTGAATAACTTAAGGGGTGTAGTTTCTAAAATTGGGTCATTTATGGGGGGTTTCCACTATGTAAGCCCCACAAAGTGACTTAATAACTGAAGTGGTCCTTAAAGTGTGTTTCAGAAAATGTTCTTAAAAATGTAAAAATTTGCTTCTAAAATGCTAAGCCTTCTAACATCCTAAAAAAATAAAATTACATTTACAAAATGATGTAAACATAACAGTAATAACTCTTGATATTTTTTAATAAAGATTGGTGAATTTTATTGACTCAAATTTACCACTATCATGAAGTACAATGTATTGTGAGAAAACAGTCTCAGATTGGCTTGGATAAGTAAAAGCGTTCCGAAGTTATTACCACATAAAGTGACACATGTCACTGGTCCCTAAAGGGGTATTCCTAGCTCAGACAATGGGGTGGGACCCACACCCATCTTGTAAAGGCAGCCCAGAGGGCGCACCGCGCATGCGCAACTGCCTTCCATTCATTTCAATGAGGCCGCCAAAAATAGCTGAGCGCTGACTCTAATATTTCCGTCGGCCCCATAGAAATGAATGGGAGCAGTGGCCGCGCAAACGTGTTGCGCTCCTATTCACTTCTATGGGGAGAAACGCTTGGCGGTTTCCCTGGAGTCCTCCAGCCACCACTTTCCCCGCTCTGTTCTTGATATAGGTGCGGGTCCCAGCAGGGACATATCCTAGCAATTTGCCCCCATTGTCTCAGATGGGAATACCCCTTTAAGGTGAAAAATGGCAAAGGGGTTAAAAGAGTTCATAAGGCACTAAGGATGCAGCTAACGGGTATTCTAATAATTATTTTTACGATTAATCGAGTACTCTAATAAAAAAATATAAAAAATTAATAGACTGTTTTTTTCCTTTTATAAAAACTCATCAGACCCCCTGCCATTAGTCCCCAACACCCTTCGTTCCCCCCATGCGATCAGCCCAAGTGCATCAGTTTCCCCCCAGCGCCATCAGCTCCACTCCCCCACCCCAGTGCCTTCGGCTCCACTCCCCCACCCCAGTGCCATCGGCTCCACTATCCCCCACTGTGCCTTCGGCTCCACTCCCCCACCCCAGTGCCTTCTCTCCCGTAAGGCTGAGCCACACTTCAGTTAAAGCACGGACGCACGGTCCGTGAAAGCCAAGCCTGCCCTTCTCCTGACACCTGGAGTGCACAGCGTCATTGGTTGCTATGACGCTGTGCACTCCGGGCGCCCGGCCTTAGTCGTGCCCCCACCCCCTCGGTGTCACCAACTTTAGTTTCCAGCAGGGGCGCCGCCGACACTCCATCATTCCGGGACCATGGACGTGCTGTGGAGTGTCAGGGGCCCCCTGCTGAAAAGGTGAGTATTACAAGCGCATTGCGGGCCAGTGGGAGACCACGGAGTGGGAGTAATAGTAAGCGCTTCACTCCCGCTCCGTGTTGAATTTTTCTGTGTTGAATTACTCGATTTAATCGAGTACTCGTTGCAGCGCTATGAGGCACCAGGCCTCCTGGATAGCCTGAACAGTGTAGGTCCCATGGAAGAGTCCGTAAAGCATGGCGCCGTGCTTTAGGCTGCTCCTGGGAATAGAGTCTCTAAGTTCATTTTCCAGGGCGTCCAACCAGGTCTGTGACAACGGGCACTCCCAAATGAGGTGCAAGGGTGTTTCCTCCTCAAATGGGCACCTGGGGCAGTGCCTGGTGTTGTAGTCCACGGGAAACCATGAGAGTGCTCCCTGAATGGCTCTCCATGCCAGGTCTTTGTGCCCATTGGTTAACCTGCCTAGAAACCACGGTCTTCCAAACAGTCTCAGCAGTGGCAGCAGGGAGCCCTGAAATAGACTCCATTAAAGGGGTTGTCTGGGTTAAGAGCTGAACCCGGACTATACCTTCATTTTCACCCAGACAGCCCCCCTGACTTGAGCATCGGAGCAGTTTATGCTCCGATGCCCTCCTTTGTCCTACGCTAAATCGCGCAGGACAAAGGTATTTTCACGAGTTACGGTGACGAACCCTGGCTCTCCATGGGGCTGTCGGGAAGCCGGTGACGTCACCAGCACTGATGGGCGGGCTTTAGTGCTGCCCTAGACAGTAAAATGGCTAGGGCAGCGCTAAAGCACACCCAACAGAGCCAGTGACGTCACCGAACACACTGCCGGGCGGAAGCTTCTGCCTGGCAGTGTGTTATTGTAAACAAAAGAGCCCTTGCCCTGCGCGATCTAGCTGGGTGAAATTATGAGTATGTCCGGGTTCAGCTCTGAACCCGGACAACCCCTTTAAGTCCTTTTGCTCTGACACTCTGCAGGTCAGATTTATTTATTAATTTTTTTGACAAATTGTAAGCCGCCCCCCCCCCCCTTCCTCACCCGCGGGCACTGCATGAAGATTTATATACCGGCCTCACAATTGTCCATGTGTCTGGCACAAGAGTCTCACACTGGAGTCTTTATCTCGCTCATTGTGAGCTCTTGTCCTTTATTGGTGACTCCTGTAGTCTCTGAAGGGCCCCCTACAGGGTCTTTGAATTGAATTGATGCCCAGATGTCTGGTCTGTAGAGGGGGTGGGGGATACTGTAGCCCCCTCCTGTGATGAAAGCCTCAAAGCCTTCGCCATATTTAGATGGACTGGGAGAAAGTTACTATAAGGTTCTATATAAGGGAACTACAGCATTGATCTCCTGTGCGTCGGCCAATGACTACCATCCAGGACAGCTTCTGTTGGACATAATAATGTGTAGCTCCCAACCGTCCAACGGGACAGTCCTGAATTTTGGCCGTTGCATGCTCCACCTTTCCCCTACCATCCGTTGTGCGGCGCAGGCAGGCGCGATGCAGTGATGTCATCACTCCTGTTGTGCCTAGCCACTTGGAGCACAGAGAGGAGACCTGATCAGCTCTGTTCATAGTGGGAACCTTAGTGTAGGTGAGCATTCAATTTAGAAGTAGTGAGGGGCCATCGCTCTATGTGGGGGCACTTAACGGGGTTGTCTGGTTCCTGGAGGCACAGGGGATCCACCTGCACTAAAGAAGTGTTCATTACTTACCTGGTAGATCCCCCGCCGCGCTCCTGTTCTCCTGGCCAATTACTGAACTCTTTGGTACAACACTGAGGCCAGTGATCAGCTGCAGCAGTCACGTATTGTCCAGGAATAAACTAAAAAAATTATAATTATATATATACACACACACACGCCGCCATACCCCTGGTTTCTCCTCCTTCTTTTCTCCGTCTGACACATCCTGCAGTAAGCACCTGTCACTTTATCTAATTGAGTACACACGGCACACAATCATGTTATTTATCATAATGTATGTATCTGCATTGAGAATCATGGTTGTTTTAACAGTTGTCTTGCACATGAAATAGATTTTTATCATGTATTGTAATCACTTTCACATCAGATATGTATCATGCTGGTATATTTATTATATGGCATTGTTTATTTTTATGATTGTTTGATACTTGATTGCAATTTGGCACAGGTACATCAGGTGTCCGGGAAGGTTTTAGACCGGGTCTCAGCTCTCTAAGACGTACCGTTCATGAGATATTCCCAAAAAATGAGCCCCCCTCCCCCAAATAGAAGCTTGCTTTCAAATCCCAACTACCATAAACACAGTTTTACTCCAGGTTTCCATAACAACCCAGCCATATTTCTTTACTGCTTAAAGGGGCGGTCACAGTGAAAGTCACTGTTAAAGGGGCGGTTACAGTGAAAATCACTGTTAAAGGGGCGGTCACTGTGAAAGCCACTGTTAAAGGGAAGGCCACTGTTAAAGGGGCGGTCACAGTGAAAGTCACTGTTAAAGGGGCGGCCACTGTTAAAGGGGCGGTCACTGTGAAAGCCACTGTTAAAGGGATGGCCACTGTTAAAGGAGCGGTCACAGTGAAAGTCACTGTTAAAGGGGCGGCCACTGTTAAAGGGGCGGTCACTGTGAAAGCCACTGTTAAAGGGATGGCCACTGTTAAAGGAGCGGTCACAGTGAAAGTCACTGTTAAAGGGGCGGTCACAGTGAAAGTCACTGGTAAAGGGATGGCCACTGTTAAAGGGGAGGTCACAGTGAAAGTCACTGTTAAAGGGGCGGTCACAGTGAAAGTCACTGTTTAAAGGGGCGGTCACAGTGAAGGTCACTGTTAAAGGGGTGGTCTCTGTGGAAGTCACTGTTAAAGGGGTGGTCTCTGTGGAAGTCACTGTTGAAGGGGTGGTCAATGCTAAAGGGGGGTTAACGTGAAAGGGGCGGGCACTGTGGAAGTCAATGTTAAAGGGGCAGCCACTGTGGAGGTCATTGTTAAAGGGGCGGGTACTGTAGAGGTCACTGTTATGGGGGAAACTGTCTATCTTTTTGCGACACACAGAAACATAAAATGAAATGGATGAAATATACCCGTGCGAAGTCGGTCCTTCTGCTAGTCTCTCTCTCTCTCTCTCTCTATATATATATATATATATATATATATATATATATATATATATATATATATATATATATATATAATATATATATATATAAAAAATGAGTGTCTGTCTGTTTGTCTGTCTGTCTAGACGTCTGTCTGTACATTCTTTATTCGCGACCAAACGACTGAACCGATCTTCACCAAATTTGGCACATAGGTATATCAGGTGTCCGGGGAGGTTTTAGACCGGGTCTCGGCTCTCTAGGACGTACCGTTTCTGAGATATTCCCCAAAAATTACCCACATTAGCCAATACAAGCCTGCAAGTCTTTCTCTTCACATCCCAACTGCCATAAACACAGTTTTACTCCAGGTTTCCATAACAACCCAGCCATTTTTCTTTACTGCTTAAAGGGGTGGGCACAGTGGAGGCCACTGTTATTAAAGGGATGGGCACAGTGGAGGTCACTGTTATTAAAGGGGCGGTCACTGTGAAGGTCACTGTTAAAGGGGTGGTCAATGCTAAAGGGGCCGTCACTGTAAAAGGGTGGGCACTGTGGAGGTCATTGTTAAAGGGGCGGGTACTGTAGAGGTTACGGTTATGGGGGAAACTGTTGATATCTTTTTACGACACACGGAAACATAAATTAAAATAAATTAAATATACCCGTGCAAAGCTGGGTCCTTCTGCTAGTCTCAAATTATAAAAATGAGTTTCTGTCTGTCGGGATGCGCGACCAAACGACTGGACCGATCTTCACCAAATTTGGCACACGGGTACATCAGGTGTCCAGGAAGGTTTTAGACCCGGTCTCAGCTCTCTAGGACGTACCGTTTCTGAGATATATTCCCCAAAAATGTCACATGTCCCTTATTAGCCAATAGAAGCTCGCAGTCCTACTCCACGTTGCCATAAGAACTGATCACAGGATTTAGCAGTTCGCAGGTACTTAAATATTCAGTCATAGCACAACTACACTGCTACATGCATGGGGGGCAGGGGCCACTATTAAACGGACGGACGCTGTGGAGTTTACTGTTAAAGGGGCAGGCACTGTGAAGGTCACTGTTAAAGGGGCGGCCACTATGAAGATTACTGTTAAAGGGGTGGGCACTCTGGAGGTCACTTTTAAAAGGGTGGTTACTGTTAAAGGGGCGGGCACTATGAAAGTCACTGTTAAAGGGGTGGTCACTGTTAATGGGGCAGGCACTGTGGAGGTCACTGTTAAAGGGATGGGCACTGTGGAGATCATTTTTAAAAGGGCGGGTACTGTAGAGGTCACTGTTATGGGGAAAACTGTTGATATCTTTTTAATGACACACGGAAACATAAAACAAAATAGATGAAATATACCCGTGCGAAGCCGGGTCCTTCTGCTAGTATATATAGAAAAATGAGTGTCTGTCTGTCTAGGCGTTCTTTATTAGCGACCAAACGACTGAACCGATCTTTTATAAAATTTGGCACACAGGTACATCAGGTGTCCGGGAAGGTTTTAGACCGGGTCTCAGCTCTCTAGGACATACCGTTCCTGAGATATTCCCAAAAAATGACCTGCATTAGCCAATAGAAGCCATGCAAGCCTTTCACTTAAATCCGAACTGCCATTTACACGGTCACATGTCCCTTATTAGCCAATAGAAGCTCGCAGGTCCTACTCCAGGTTTCCATAACAACTGATCACAGGTTTTAGCAGTTTGCAGGTCCTTAAATATTCAGTCATATGACGTATGACGGCACAACTACACTGCTACATGCATGGGGGACAGGGGCCACTATTAAACAGACGGGCGCTGTGGAGGTCACTGTTAAAGGGGCGGGCACTGTGGAGATCACTGTTAAAGGGGCGGGCACTGTGGAGGTCATTCTTAAAGGGGTGGGTACTGTAGAGGTCACTGTTATGGGGGAAACTGTTGATATCTTTTTACGACACACGGAAACATAAAATGAAATATACCATGCGAAGCCGGGTCCTTCTGCTAGTGTATGTGTATGTGTGTATATATACACAGTACAGACCAAAAGTTTGGACACACCTTCTCATTCAAAGAGTTTTCTTTATTTTCATGACTATGAAAATTGTAGATTCACACTGAAGGCATCAAAACTATGAATTGACACATGTGGAATTATATACATAACAAAAAAAGTGTGAAACAACTGAAAATGTCATATTCTAGGTTCTTCAAAGTAACCACCTTTTGCTTTGATTACTGCTTTGCACACTCTTGGCATTCTCTTGATGAGCTTCAAGAGGTAGTCACCTGAAATGGTCTTCCAACAGTCTTGAAGGAGTTCCCAGAGATGCTTAGCACTTGTTGGCCCTTTTGCCTTCACTCTGCGGTCCAGCTCACCCCAAACCATCTCGATTGGGTTTAGGTCCGGTGACTGTGAAGGCCAGGTCATCTGGCGCAGCACCCCATCACTCTCCTTCATGGTCAAATAGCCCTTACACAGCCTGGAGGTGTGTTTGGGGTCATTGTCCTGTTGAAAAATAAATGATGGTCCAACTAAACGCAAACCGGATGGAATAGCATGCCGCTGCAAGATGCTGTGGTAGCCATGCTGGTTCAGTATGCCTTCAATTTTGAATAAATCCCCAACAGTGTCACCAGCAAAGCACCCCCACACCATCACGCCTCCTCCTCCATGCTTCACGGTGGGAACCAGGCATGTAGAAAATCACTGTTAAAGGGGCGGTCACTGTGAAAGCCACTGTTAAAGGGAAGGCCACTGTTAAAGGGGCGGTCACAGTGAAAGTCACTGTTAAAGGGGCAGTCACTGTGAAAGCCACTGTTAAAGGGATGGCCACTGTTAAAGGGGAGGTCACAGTGAAAGTCACTGTTAAAGGGGCGGTCACAGTGAAAGTCACTGTTTAAAGGGGCGGTCACAGTGAAGGTCACTGTTAAAGGGGTGGTCTCTGTGGAAGTCACTGTTAAAGGGGTGGTCTCTGTGGAAGTCACTGTTGAAGGGGTGGTCAATGCTAAAGGGGGGTTAACGTGAAAGGGGCGGGCACTGTGGAAGTCAATGTTAAAGGGGCAGCCACTGTGGAGGTCATTGTTAAAGGGGCGGGTACTGTAGAGGTCACTGTTATGGGGGAAACTGTCTATCTTTTTGCGACACACAGAAACATAAAATGAAATGGATGAAATATACCCGTGCGAAGTCGGTCCTTCTGCTAGTCTCTCTCTCTATATATATATATATATATATATATATATATATATATATATATATATATAAAAAAATGAGTGTCTGTCTGTTTGTCTGTCTGTCTAGACGTCTGTCTGTACATTCTTTATTCGCGACCAAACGACTGAACCGATCTTCACCAAATTTGGCACATAGGTATATCAGTTGTCCGGGGAGGTTTTAGACCGGGTCTCGGCTCTCTAGGACGTACCGTTTCACGGTGGGAACCAGGCATGTAGAGTCCATCCGTTCACCTTTTCTGCGTCGCACAAAGACACGGTGGTTGGAACCAAAGATCTCAAATTTGGACTCATCAGACCAAAGCACAGATTTCCACTGGTCTAATGTCCATTCCTTGTGTTCTTTAGCCCAAACAAGTCTCTTCTGCTTGTTGCCTGTCCTTAGCAGTGGTTTCCTAGCAGATATTCTACCATGAAGGCCTCATTCACACAGTCTCCTCTTAACAGTTGTTCTAGAGATGTGTCTGCTGCTAGAACTCTGTGTGGCATTGACCTGGTCTCTAATCTGAGCTGCTGTTAACCTGCGATTTCTGAGGCTGGTGACTCGGATGAACTTATCCTCCGCAGCAGAGGTGACTCTTGGTCTTCCTTTCCTGGGGCAGTCCGCATGTGAGCCAGTTTCTTTGTAGCGCTTGATGGTTTTTGTGACTGCACTTGGGGACACTTTCAAAGTTTTCCCAATTTTTCGGACTGACTGACCTTCATTTCTTAAAGTAATGATGGCCACTCGTTTTTCTTTACTTTTCTTGCCATAATACTTTTTGCATTTGTTGCTGCAATCAATGGATCCTGTCCTCTTGGAACAGATCTTATTGTAAAAGAGTTGGGAAATAGGTTAAGCTAGGTGAAATAAATAAAATTCTGCGCTCCTTGTGTGTAATGTAAAAGTGTCTATATCTTATCTAGTTTCAGTAATGAATGCTGATTGGGCGAAATATAGATACCGGCCGGGGAAAACATTGACCTTGTATCAAATATTAACTTGGAGCAATAAATGCAGTTCAGTAAAGGAAATCGTCAGCAAGTTGTTTTACAGAAAAAATAAATGGCCCGGGTTAACTTCTACAGAAACAGCACCTCTGCTCTCCACAGGAGGTTTCTGGTACTGCAGCTCAGTTCCATTCTCATGAATACCTACCAAGGATTTAAGTGTTAGTCCACATTTATAAATATTAGTTAAAGGGATGGCCTTGGTTTTTTTAGAATTCCCTATTTAACCACTTTGAGTTAATGTAATTCAGATGAGCATTTAAAGCAGGTGCACAAACATGGGGCCACATGCGGTCCCCAACCACCGGGTTACTGTTTTGTGGCTGCTCACATGTATTTTCCATATATTCTGTCATTAGATGGAAGTCCTAGACATGTATTTATTTATTTTATGCACTTCTATAGCGCTACTATATTCTGCAGCGCTTTACAGACATTGGCATCCAACTGTCCCCACTGGGGCTCACAATCGAAGGTCCCTATCATTCTGTCTTTGGAGTGTGGGAGGAAACCGGAGAACCCGGAGGAAACCCACAAAACACGGAGAGAACATACAAACTCCATGCAGATGTTGGTAAATACTGCATGTTCCATATGCCATAAATACAGTATTTCGGTTGGTAATATCCCTTTAATTGGCTCAGTCTGACAATATAGCCCCCTACCAGAAAAGGTTGTGCACCCTTGATTTAAAGGGTCAATCCCTGGCAACGACAGGGCATCCTAGCAGGAATACATCGCCCCTTATAATGCCAATATTACCAGAATTTCTCCGGCAGTGATCTGCGCAGGGCTGGGTCTAGATCTGTGGACACCCGCGTAAACCTCTAGGGGTGTTTCATGCCATTTTATTTGAAGGAGAGAAATGAAGAGCAATACTTCCCCATAAGTAGCTAAATGATACCGCTATACAGTGCTGATATAATACTGCCATAGTGAGCATATACAATAGTGCCATATAGTCATGATATTATAATGCCATGTAGTGCGCTCTTTAGAACAGTAAGGCCGCTGGCCTCAGCAGTATGCAGCATGAGACCACGGAGATTGGCTACAGTGGTCATGTACCGTATACAGCTGGGTCACCGCTGCAGCCTGTGGATAGAAGGAGGACGTGGTGAGGACCAGAGCTGCGCTGCAGGACTGTGTGGTGAGCTGATGTACTTTTATTATTTAATCGCATTTTGGGGGGGCAGTGGGGGATTTTTTTTTTATTTATTTTTTTAGCATTTTAAAATTTTCAGGTGTATCCGGTGTGTACTGACCAGGCTCCTGTACAGTCCGTCTATCCAGAGGGCCCTTGCCCTGTAATATCCTGGCCAGGGCAAACTGTCTTGCTGGCACATGGTCCGAAGACCCCCGTCCCCTCCAGCTTCTTTCCTGCAGCTATCGGATGCGGACCTTGAGAAAACGTCCTGTTTATAAATAAATGAATAATTAGTGAAACATTGTATCTTCTGTGCATTCTATGTTCCATGCAGAATTACTTTCCAAGGTCGTGTGTGGCGTCCACATAAAGTGTCTGTTTCTTTGTTGGTTTTTGGATCACATGTTTGTAAGACATTGGGACTTTTTTGGGTAGATCCCAGCCACCAACATAATGATGTCTGTAGGGGCTGATCCCCATTCTGCCATCCATTTAAGCATAGATCAGGCAAGGTGGATTTTTTTTCCTTTTTGATTCTATTTCTCACCCTGAGATCACAGGCGCCATAAGTGCCCGGCAGCCGTATTTCTCTACTGAAATGGCCAAACATGCGTATGACTGACCGACAGAAGTGCAGAATTTATTTGCAAGTATCCCTATAGAATCTTCAGGTGCCTTAATGCAGAGTCGAGATGGTCTGAGAGCCAAGAGAACAGCAGGTGGCACATTTCAGCACTTGCAGATTTTGTGTCCAAAAAATTGCTACTTTTTTTGTGTGCAAAATATGCATTTTTATTACAGCAATTGCTACGTTTAGCATTATGGCCTCCACTGTTATTTACCTGTATTCCTTTCTTTTATGCCACAGATCAAAGGTCTCTGGATGACTCTGCAGGATGGGTACAGGAGGAATATGGACATTTACATTATGTTTTCAGCCTATACGGAGAGCAACCTCGTTGGACTGAATGGGGCAAAGGTTTGTGGATCTTGCGGATAAAGCCTTCTCGCCCTGCGTACAGTCTACAGTCGCTTTATGAAGATCCTCATTGGCTGGGAATGTGCAGGAAGTTGTATCACAAGGTAGGATTCTCTAGGACCCTGCAGGCCACCACTCGCCTCAGAATCTGCCATTGAGGCTGTTTGTCCAGGACCTCGGAGCTCTTAGTATATTTCTGGTGAGTAAACGCCCTGACTAGTTGGGTCAGAATGAACTCAATTGTAATGAAACAGTAATTATGCTTGAAAATATAATTTTACAGTCTAAACTTCATGTTTTATAATACTCTAGGCACATCCAAAGCTGCATTCAAAACTCTGCTCTCTCCCTGATGGCTCAAGCTGAAGTACCTTACTACTAGTTCATGCTCTGCTGTAGTGCATTATAGGAGTTGTAGTGTCTTGTAAAAACAGAACCACATCTCTCAGAATGCATTGTATTATGGTGCAGAACGTTACAGCATTGCTGTTGGGATTCCAAGCAGTCATCACCAGAATTTTGAATGCAGCTTTGGATGTGAATGGACCAGATAAGGAGATGGTCGCTGATCATTATATCTTGCATTTGATTTTTTTTTTTCTTTTTCTATTGCTGCATGGGCAACCCCTTATCTTACCATTACTGTAAGAAAGGTGCGGAGTACAGGGCCAAGTAGATAAGTACTTGCCAAAAGGTGGAAGACTGTTGCCCTCGTAGCAGATGGACTGACTTGGTGCTCGGTAGGAACAGATTCCACGCTATCGGCTTTATTTCCAGGAAGTCATTAAGTTTATTGCAGGATTCATATTCAAATTTCATATTTGGAGGAAACATTTGGGAATGTCCTTGTTTGTGAGCATGAAAAGCTGTAAAATCGTAGCAGAAAAACCATAAAAACCAGGCATAAAACTACTGTTTAAAACATAGTCTCCTAAAATCAATGTCAGTGAATTGCTCAGAATTTAGGGGTCCGCTAGGGTGGAAAGACGTAACTACAACAATTGGTCTGATACATAATGGTTAAAAGGTTTTGCATTGGCACCAAGCAAACCAGGGCCATGGCGCGGCCAGTGACAATTCAAGGGATTGTCCATGATTTACTTTTATTTATTATTTATTTTTATCCCACTCACCCAGCATGACCTGTGAAGAGAACTATACTTGCCTGCCCCCCACTGATCGGCACGGGGCTGTCTTCACTGCACTTCCAGTCTAACGTGTAAACTTCCTGCATGGAAAGGATCACATGCAACACTGCAGCCAATGCCTGACCTCAGTGGTAATGTCTCCCGAAGTGACGTTCCCTAGCAGCATGGGTCATGTACCACTTCGGGAGACCTCACCACTGAGGCCAGAATTTGGCTGCAGTGGTGCATATGACCCTGTACATGCAGGAAGTGCAGTGGAGACCGAAATAAGTGGCGGGGAGCAGGTAAGTATAGTTCCCTTCACTGGTCTGGCAGGAGGGGGTAGAATTTTTTTTTAAATGTGGACAACCCCTTTAAGGCCCCAAATACACTAGGGTACTGGCTTAGAAGAAATCGGTCTAATATTAAAGCGGTTTTCTGGGACTTATCCTCAGGATGTCTGATTGATGGGATCAACTCCGAGCAGCCTTGTCGATCAGCTGTTTGGTCTCTTCCTAGGCCAGCGACATTATGTTCATCGGTCACTACGTACAGCTCAGTCCCAGGGCCTGAACGGCTTCCCCGATCTCTGCGGTTCGCAGTGATAGCCTTGGTCCCTCTGGAGTAACCTAGACTACCACAGCAGTAGTTCCTATGGAGGCCTGCAGGTGGCAGCGCTCCATAGGAACATATTGAATGTCCCATAGGCTACAATGAGCCGTGGTAATTCATTGCTATCGAATGATCGCATGTTCAAGTCCCCTAAGGAGAAGTAAAATAAGTGTTAAAAAAAATAAAATAAAATCTCTCTCAATTTCGTTGACATGTGGAATTTTTTTCCAGTTTCCCACTACATAAGTCCCTTATGGCTATTTGAATGGAAAAGTAAAAAATTATGGCTCAGGGAGTGAAAATTGAAAACACTAAAATGAAAAATTGCCATGTCAGGAAGGGGTTAAAGGAACACCATTATTTATAGCAACCTATATGTATTTTATTTTATTTTTGTAAAAAATATTTTGTCACTCTACGTATACTAGTTCCTAATCAGATTTTTTAAAGAGGTCTCAAAAAGCAGTGCAATCTGCAGGCAGCAGTTATAGAGCAGGAAGAGCTGAGCAGATATATAGTTTTGTGGCAAAAGATAGATCTGATGTTTTCAGAACTCCATAGAAATGAATGGATCATGCTGGGAGTCGTAGTTTCACCATAGCTGTAGTGCTGGAGGTTAGCCATCACTGCTCTAGAGGTATATTCACACACAGCAGATTTGCACACCTTATGGTGGTCTTTGATTGTCTGTGGCACAAAATCTATAAGCTTTGCCCTAAGTGTTCCTCAGACATCTCATAGACACTTTGGTGGTTCCTGTCCTTTGGCTCACTAAGTATAGCCAATTCTCATGTCATACTTACTCTAACTCTGAAATTTATCACATTAGGTCTTCCTGAAGTTCTTCCACCTCCATGGACTCAGATCTTCATAGCAACCACCAACCCAGAGTGGTTGTAATTGGTGCCGGCTTTGCAGGTCTTGGTGCTGCCACCACCTTGGTGAAGCATGGAGTGAAGAATCTTATCATCCTGGAAGCATTAGATCGGGCGGGTGGAAGAGTTTGGACGCATAAACCTTTTGGAGCTGATGCACTGGAGTTAGGTGCCACCTGGATCCATGGCCAGAAGGACAATCCACTTTACCAGATGTCCAAAGAGAAAGGACTACTGGCAGATGATGGGTTTGGTATGGTGTCCTGCCAACCACTATCTGTAACCCCCCAAGATTATTTTTTTAATGAGCAAGGAAAGCAGCTACCCCCAACTCAGGTGGAACATGTAACTTGTTTTTTTGGAAGGTTAATGTCTCAAATCAACCAGCAAGACTATAAACGAGAATGTGAATCGTGGTCAGTCGGGGAGTATCTAGATCGTGAATTTACCTTGTCCAACCTTTCGAAGGTCGAGGGTGCGGAAGAGATATACGAGTGGTGTAAACGAGCGGAGTGCGTGGACGAGGCTTGTAACTCCATGTATGAGTTCTCGTTGAGTCAGCTTGGCTTATACACTGCTCTTGAGGGACCCTTTTTTAACTCTTTGGGCAGTAAGGGTTACCAAGCTGTACTAGACATCTTTATAGACCAGCTGCCGCCTAATTCCCTTCGCTGCCGTAAGCCTGTTCGATGCGTCCAGTGGGATGGATCTTCATCACCTTCAAAGTTATCAAAACATCCGGTCAATGTGGTTTGTGAAGACGGTGAGCAGTTTCCATCAGATCATGTCATTGTCACTGTGTCTCTTGGGTGCATGAAGGAACGAGCGTCTACTTTTTTTGACCCTCCCCTGCCAAAGGGAAAGATGGAGGCCATCCAGAGATTGGGGTTTGGCACAGTGGCCAAGATCTTCTTAGAGTTTTCAAAGCCCTTTTGGCCGGATGATTGTGCCGGAATACAGCTTCTATGGGAACAAGGCCCAGAGAGCCTGAAGGGTTATTCTGATGGGTGTAGGCAACAATCATGGCGTTCGGAGTGGTTTAAGAAGATTGGAGGTTTTGACTGCGTTCCAATGCATAGAAGCACCCTCTGTGGTTGGATCACCGGATTGGCTGCGGAGCACATGGAGACCCTCCCTGAAAGTGAGGTGGGGGAAGTATGTGTCAGGTGAGAAACCAGTTCTGTGTACTACATTTGTGGTAAACACCAATAGAGCTTAAAGGGGTTGACCAGTGTGTATCTAAGATGACTATGTGGCTCTTCATAATACAGCCTTTGTTGATATTCTGTGGCGTTTGATTATGAAATTCTATCAATGTTTCCTTGTTGTCAAGTCTTCTGTGCTGTCTGCATAGAGCACCTATCTACAGGATGGCCGCTGATGGGGGGTCTTGTGACCAGAGACATCACGTGGCCTCCTCCATTCAAACACACTGCACTTGCACTGAACTCCCAGCAGTGTAAATACAGATGTATCTTAGTGGAGGAGGCTGAATGGTTTGTCTGGTCACATGACCCTTCATCAGCAACCAATTTTATGGACAGGACCTCTGTGTGGACAGCGCAAAAGACTTGACCAACAAGAGGACATACCTTATGAAATATAGAGAATGCTGTAGAATATCAATGTTGTTATATTAGTGTTTTATAGCCCTCTTAGATACATATTGGTCCACAGTAGCCAGAAAACAGCCAACCCCTTTAAATAATAAAGGGGGCAGTAGACTTAAAGGAATTGTCCAGTATTAGAAAAAAAAAAACACTTCTGTGCACATGTGCATAGGTTTTGTGTGATATTGCAATTCAGTCCCATTCACTTCCCTTAAACTTGCCTGCAAATCCAGATCCAACCCAAGAACAGATGTGGCACAGCTTTTGGAAGAAAGCAGCCATGTTTCTCAGATCCTTGAGAGCCCCTAAAGTTGTTGTACTAGCCCATAGTTCAGCTGATAGTTGCAGATTCCACTTCTGGAACCATTTATAAGCAGTTGGTAAAATTGGGGACAGTTCCGGGAAGCCATGGATTTCCTCGGCAGCGTCTGCCGCTGGGTAAATGAAATACTACATGCCGTCCGTCCAAAAGAATGGCCGACCGTGTAAAACATAGATGAGCTGGGTCCGCAACAGTGGAGACCACTTCTACCTACCATCTTTCTACTCTGCCTCAGAGAAGGATCTCCGACAGGGTGCTCTGAGATCCATATGCTAAGGGTTTATGGACAGGGGTCGTTTTCCTGACACAGCCTACAATAAAATTGTAGGGTGTATTACCATGTGGCGGTTTTGTTGTGACTTTTGTAAAATCCTTGGCAAAAATAATGCCGATATCATTTTATGTATACCACTCCTACGCAGCCTAATGTATGTCCATGGTTACAGACTACACATAAACCCGGTTTGTAGTCTGATCCCGCATTCATATGTAACTCTCTTCCCTCTTTTTCCTAACCTATAGACACAAGTTGCATAATTTTCCATCTCCGCTATAGTAGAGAAGTTACATGGTGAGATCCATGATGTGTTTTAGGTCTCTTTTAGCTAAAATGTGCTCTTTTTTTGTCTCTTTTAGTTTTGTAGCAGTTTAACGTCTTGTAAATTCTTTTGTACGTCAGAAATTCCAGCTCCTTCCCTCTCCACAGGCCTAAACACACTGCTTTCCCATAGACCTGAATGGCACATCTGCCTCTGTATGTAGGGGTAAAATGTCCTGTACATTTCCGGTGAAAGTGCCACCCCCTGCAGGGGAAATGTAGTATTACATACTGGCCATTCAGAGGAATGGATGGACTGGTTCCACCACAGGTAGGGTGATTCTCTGCTCAAATCCATATGGGATCCCCTTTATGATGTATCTAAAGGAGGTCAAAGGATGGTAAACTTATATCATGGGATATAATGTAGTGGTCCTGGGGGCAGAACATTTTTTGCTTGTAAATTCAAGAGTAACACCACAGACCCCAAACTATATTGGAAATTTGGATGAGATAGACGTAAGATTACGTGCCCCTTTAAGAATATCTTATGGCAATTTGTGGGCTATGGAACAACAAGTAACTACTTAGCTCTTCCCAGACCCTTGAAATAATTCCTCCATTCCATCTGATTAGTTTTGCCTGTCTCTTAGGCACTTAGCTGGAAGCCACAGGTTTTATCACGTATCTAGCCCTTTTTTTTCCCTCCGGCGGCTAATATAAATGTTTTCAGCTGCTGTCTGGGGAACACTGCGTGAGGGAATCACCATGATGAGGATATTAATAGCCCCGCTTCCATTGAATTACCCGCCTCTCGCCAGTAAGTAATTTACAGAATTTCCATTTTAGCACTTGCTGAATCATTAAGGTTCTTGTATTTCATTTAGATTGCATTCAACAGTTATTAAACTGTTCCCAATTCCTTTTTATTTTATCAGATTATTGAAGCAATTCACAAGTTGGCCAGTGACAGAACTGCGAGGGGTGCTGCGTTCCAAGTGGTATAGTAACCCCTACATACGAGGGTCTTATACCAATGTGCCTTTGGGGGTGGATGCTGTGAAAGAGCAGATGGCCTTGGCAGAGCCATTACCATCCACATATCAGAGGAAGACCCAGCGGGTATGTAGTAATAATTATATATGGCACCAACTCTATAATACTGCTCCTATGTACAAGAATATAACTACTATAATACTGCTCCTATGTACAAGAATATAACTACTATAATACTGCTCCTATGTACAAGAATATAACTACTATAATACTGCCTCCTATGTACAAGAATATCACTACTATAATACCGCCTCCTATGTACAAGAATATAACTACTATAATACTGACCCTATGTACAAGAATATAACTACTATAATACTGATCCTATGTACAAGACTATAACTACTATAATACTGCCTCCTATGTACAAGAATATAACTACTATAATACTGATCCTATGTACAAGAATATAACTACTATAATACTGCTCCTATGTACAAGAATATAACTACTATAATACTGCTCCTATGTACAAGAATATAACTACTATAATACTGCTCCTATGTACAGGAATATAACTTCTATAATACTGCCTCCTATGTACAAGAATATAGCTACTATAATACTGCTCCTATGTACAGGAATATAACTACTATAATACTGCTCCTATGTACAAGAATATATCTACTATAATACTGCCTCCTATGTACAAGAATATAACTACTATAATATGCCTCCTTTATACAAGAATATAACTACTAAGTGGAAGAGACCACTGTGGTACTCAGCAGAAGTGGCCCAAATAATTAAAAATAAAAAGCTAGCATTTTGTAATTATAAAAAAAACCAGAGCAATGAAGATAAGGAAATCTACAAGATTAGGCAGAAAGAGGCCAAGCAAGTTATAAGAACTTCTAAAGCTCAGGCAGAAGAAAAACTAGCTCAGTCTATGAAAAAAGGGGATAAGACATTCTTCAGATATATAAATGAAAAAAGGAAATTAAAACAAGGAATAACTAAATTAAAAACAAAGGACGGGAGGTATGTAGAAGAGAATAAAGGGCTAGCCGACTGCCTTAATGAATACTTCTGTTCAGTTTTTACAAAAGAAAAAGGAGAAGGACCTCCACTAGAAAGGATGACTATTAAATCGTTTGATGCATGTGTCTTTACAGAGGAAGATGTTCTAAGTTTGCTGTCTAAAGTGAAGACAAATAAGTCACAGGGGCCTGATGGGATACACCCAAAATTATTAAAAGAGCTTAGTGGTGAGCTGGCAAAACCGTTAACAGATTTATTTAACCAATCATTAGTAACAGGAGTCGTCCCGGAAGATTGGAAATTGGCAAATGTCGTGCCCATTCACAAGAAAGGTAGTAAGGAGTAATCGAGCAACTATAGACCAGTGAGTCTGACATCAATAGTAGGCAAATTAATGGAAACCCTATTAAAGGATAGGATTGTGGAACATCTAAAATCCCATGGATTGCAAGATGAAAAACAGCATGGGTTTACTTCAGGGAGATCATGTCAAACAAATCTTATAGATTTTTTTGACTGGGTGACTAAAATAATAGATGGTGGAGGTGCAGTAGACATCGCATATCTAGATTTTAGTAAGGCTTTTGACACTGTCCCACACAGAAGACTTATCAATAAACTGCAGTCATTGAGCATGGACTCCCATATTGTTGAGTGGATTAGGCAGTGGCTGAGTGACAGACAACAGAGGGTTGTAGTCAATGGAGAACATTCAAAACAAGGTCATGTTACCAGTGGGATTCCACAGGGATCTGTACTGGGACCAATTTTGTTTAATATCTTCATAAGTGATATTGCAAAAGGCCTCGATGGTAAGGTTTGTCTTTTTGCTGATGACACAAAGATATGTAACAGGGTTGATGTTCCTGGAGGGAAACGCCAAATGGAAAAGGATTTAGGAAAACTAGAAGAATGGTCAGAACTCTGGCAACTGAAATTTAATGTGGATAAGTGCAAGATAATGCACCTGGGGCGTAAAAACCCAAGGGCAGAATATAGAATATTTGACACCGTCCTGACCTCAGTATCTGAGGAAAGGGATTTAGGAGTAATTATTTCAGAAGACTTAAAGGTGGGAAGACAATGTAATAAAGCAGCACGAAATGCCAGCAGAATGCTTGGATGTATAGGGAGAGGTATAAGCAGTAGAAAGAGTGAAGTGCTTATGCCGCTGTACAGAACACTGGTGAGACCTCACTTGGAGTATTGTGCGCAGTACTGGAGGCCATATCTCCAGAAGGATATAGATACTCTAGAGAGAGTTCAGAGAAGAGCTACTAAACTGGTCCATGGATTGCAGGATAAAACTTACCAGGAAAGGTTAAAAGACCTTAATATGTATAGCTTGGAAGAAAGAAGAGACCGAGGGGATATGAGAGAGACTGCTAAATACATAAAGGGAATCAACTCGGTAAAGGAGGAGACAATATTTAAAAGAAGAAAAACTACCACAAGAGGACACAGTTTTAAATTAGAGGGGCAAAGGTTTAAAAGTAATATAAGGAAGTATTACTTTACTGAGAGAGTAGTGGATGCATGGAATAGCCTTCCTGCAGAAGTGGTAGCGGCAAATACAGTGAAGGAGTTTAAGCATGCATGGGATAGGCATAAGGCTATCCTTCATATAAGATAGGACCAGGGGCTATCCATAGTATTCAGTATATTGGGCAGACTAGATGGGCCAAATGGTTCTTATCTGCCGACACATTCTATGTTTCTATGTTTCTATGTTTCTACTATAATACTGCTCCTATGTGCAAGAATATAACTACTATAATACTGCTCCTATGTACAAGAATATAACTAATATAATACTGCTCCTATGTACAAGAACATAACTACTATAATACTGCTCCTATGTACAAGAATATAACTACTATAATACTGCTCCTATGTACAAGAATATAACTACTATAATACTACTCCTATGTACAAGAATATAACTACTATAATACTGCTCCTATGTACAAGAATATAACTACTATAATACTGCTCCTATGTACAAGAATATAACTGCTATAATACTGCTCCTATGTACAAGAATATAACTGCTATAATACTGCTCCTATGTACAAGAATATAACTGCTATAATACTGCTCCTATGTACAAGAATATAACTGCTATAATACTGCTCCTATGTACAAGAATATAACTACTATAATACTGCTCCTATGTACAAGAATATAACTACTATAATACTGTCTCCTATGTACAAGAATATAACTACTATAATACTGCTCCTATGTACAAGAATATAACTACTATAATACTGTCTCCTATGTACAAGAATATAACTACTATAATACTGCTCCTATGTACAAGAATATAACTACTATAATACTGTCTCCTATGTACAAGAATATAACTACTATAATACTGCTCCTATGTACAAGAATATAACTACTATAGGGGGTGGAGTTTCGCGGCCGAGCTGTATGCAGGCAGCACACTGAGCTCCGCTGCAGGCCGGCCCTGATCGGGCAAATTATAAGCTATTAAATCCCCTAAACATGGGTGTTCTGGTTCTGACAAAGCTGCCAGTTTGATTTGATGTACTGCTCCAAATTAATTAATTAAGATACGTGCACGGAGAGATCAGACAGACAACTCACTACATGGAGTTAATCAGTATCTCTGGTTTATTTCTGAAAACAACATGGGTTTCATGAGAGGAGGGAGTGGGAGGGGCGTGAAAGATAAAGTATATATTTTCTATTGGCTATGAACTCTCTACTTTTCTGTAACCTTGACGGCCAGAGGAAATTCCTTCTCCCTCCCCCCCTTGTTCCTGGGTGAAACCGTTACTTCTTTCTTTGTAGCTGCTTGCTTGAGCTGAACGGAAACCACAAAGAAACACATGATAAAAACACAAAGTAAGATTCTAGTTTATAGGTGTTGGCTGAATGCCTGGCCACCATCTTAGCTCAACAAGCAAGTATCCATTTTGTATCAATAGTCCATAACAGTCCCCCCTTGGAGACTTGATTGTAGACTTTCCCTTCTCCTAGCGAATCCCCTGGGCATACCATTCGTATCCTCTTCACCCGCAGTGGCGACAACCTACCCCTTATAGGTAGGCTCCCGGTTGCTCGGACTTGTGGTAATACCCTGGGATTCATCTCACCCTATCTCAGCCAGGCATCATTGTGAGGAGGGGGAGCTGTGTTGAACGATGTTTCCTTCTGTCCTTCCTCATCGTAGAGGAGCATAATAGGTCGTTCATCAGTTTTCTTCATTCTTTTTGAAAAGCGGGTCACACAAATAAGAACGAGCTTAATCACTACATATATCACCAATATTTTAGGGCTACCTGCAATATTACCTGGACAATTCCCATGAGCCAACCCCCAATACCTTTGAACCAGTTATTGGGGTTAAGGGAAGAGAAGGTATCAGACCACCATGTATCTTTATCAGCTTTATGTGCATCCAGCCATTTATCTCTTAAATCCGCCATTTTCTCTATACCCACCTTAACTTGCAAATTACCCTGCGGGTCTATGTAATGGCAACAAGAGGGTCCCACAACCTGGCACATACCTCCATCTTTAGCTGTAACATAATCTAGAACTAATGTGTGTTGGTTGGTGACAATGATTAACTGGTTTTGCACAATGTTTGAGGTATTCATAAGTCTCATCTCTTCCCATATTTGGTCATCCAGGTCTGTTGCTACTACCAGATGATCCCACATCTGCGCTATCATGGGATATATGAAGATGGAACTAACAATTTGGTTGGTAATGCTCATCTCTACTACATGTGGCTTGCCATTTGGTCTGGGTGTGTTATCTTTGGCCCTATGATACAAGGTGTGTTTAGGTACTGCATTTATGCCAATTTCAGAGTGTGGTACTATAAAGGTGGCAGGAGTAAGCCTGGCGATGGTGCACAGTCCTGTGACATTCTCGGATAACCATTTGTACACTTTGTGTCCACAAACTAAGTATATGTCGTCTGGAACTGCTACTGCTGTGCCATTGAATAATCGGGTAATTAGTTTGGCTAATTGTGTCCCTTTCACCAACTCATATCCTTTTGACTGACTTTCGGTGTCGTTAGCTAATATACCTGTCAGGAGATCCTGTACAGTACGGTTGTTACAGGGCAGATCCTTTCCGTTCTCAGCATCTACACCAATACACTGCACGTGGCTGTCTGTTTTTGAATCATTGCAACCTGAGTGTATGTGTGGACTAAATGTCATACCTTTGGTTTGTACTTGGAGGCAATAACAGTGTGTCCAGCTAGGAAAACATGTGACATTAGCCCAGTGTCCCATTCATTACCCAGTGGCGTGAACACTGCAGATATGCCCACTGTCAAAGTCATGATCAGTATGTGAATCCTCATGGCTTATTGTTCCAGGGTTGTCGGGACAACCTTTACTCTTTTACAATGTGAGGCGTGGATCCAGGTAAGCCTCCCTTCGAGTTTCACAGAGGTCGGGGTAGTCAGCAACACCTGGTAAGGCCCCTTGTATCGTGGTTCGAGGGTGTTTCTGACGTGTTTCTTGACCACCACCCACTCTCCAGGTTTGAGAGTGTGTATTCCCTCTAGGGAGTCAGGATCTGGAATGGAAGAGAAAACTTGTGCACATATGTTAGACAATTGTTTACTATGGGCAATCACATATTTAGCAACAGATTCATAATGCATTTGCAATTGCTGTGGGAAGTACTGTCCCATCCTAGGCCGTGTCCTAAACAAAATTTGGTGTGGAGGCCTAGGGGTGTGTCTAACTGAAAATAGTGCTATTGGCAGGCATTGTACCCAACTGAGCCCTGTCTCCCCAGTCATTTTCAGCATCTTGGACTTCAGTACCTCGTTCAGTCGTTTGACTTTGTCGCCGCTTTGGGGTCTGTAGGGTGTGTGATAGGTTAAGTGTGACCCTACCATCTTCCAGACTTCTTGGGTTAATCTAGCAGTGAATGCTGGGCCCTGATCACTCTCAATGACCTCAGGTACTCCGAACCTACAGACAAGCTCCTGCATCAGTTTTTTTGCAGTAGTGGTTGCTGTCTGGTTTCGGACGGGGTAGGCTTCTGGCCACCCAGAGAACAAGTCTATCACTACTAGCACATATTGAAACCCTTGGCACATTGGCATCTGGATGTGGTCAATTTGAATCCGTTGGAACGGGTACTGGGCTTTGGGGAGACATTTGGTTGGTGTAGGCTCAGGTCTTCCCGGGTTGCACTGCGCACAGATGAGGCAAGACTGAGTATGCCTCACCAGGACAGGGGTTATCCCTGGGGCCATTGTCTATTAGTTCTTTCATGATGGTCTTAGATTGGTGGGTGGGCCCATGAGCTATTGAAGCTATCAGAGGATAGAGAGCTTTGGGCAGAGATGCTCTCTCTCCTTGGGTCCACAGTCCAGATTCTTTCTCTTCTTGGGCTGACTCTTTTAGCCAATCCAATTTTTCTTGTGGCGTGGCCTGTTTCTGTATTTGTTTCAGGAGGTCCCATGTGATTTCTTCTTGTTCCAGGTCTTCCTGTGTTATCATAATCTGGTCTGACTGGACTCTTTCCTCTTTCACTGCTGCTTCCTTGGCCGCTTGATCAGCTAGGGCCTTTCCTCTGGCTTCAGAGGTGTCAGCTCGAGTGTGCCTGTAGATCAATAAAATCTTCAGATTCTCCAGTATACTCCCCCCTTGGAAGAGGAAGGAGTGCAGCAGGATTGAGGATGTGGCACCTCTGAATGGTGACATTATCTGGCAGAAGCAAACTACACGGAAGCCGGAGGTGGCGCTGTGCAGTGAGGTGTTTAGGTTGAGTCTGCTGGAGGATGGCAGAAATGTCAATGGGGAGCCAGAATAGTGAGGGGATGACCCAGCACAACGTCAGATGTGACATTTAGAAGAGAGCTGGCAGCATGGATAGCTCTGACACAGGAAGGGGCTTCTCTGGCTACTGGGTCCAGTCTCTTGGTATGGTAGGACTTTGGGGTCCTTCAGGGTCACAGTGACTGGTGGGACATTGAGGTATCCAATATCCTGGGGTCCTCTGGCCCAGAGAGTATTGGGGATGAGGTGCAAAATGGTTTGCAGCGAATCCCCTTGCTCATATAAATCAGTGCAGAATTTTATTGTCAGACATCCGGCATCTGTGGGTGTCACATAATTTGAGTAAAAACCACAAAGACCAAGAAGCAAGACAGTTTCTTATCAGAAAGAGGAGCTTAAACTAACACAGCAGAAACCAACATTTCTGTGAAAAGAAAAAAGGTGGGGGTCAACTGATCCCCCGCAGCTGTCCTGCAGTGTGGTGAAATGATCTGCTTGGAATGATCTGCAAATTTAGCTTTTGTCCATTTCTGTAGTTGTTCTATAAAGAATTCTCCAGACTCATGATCTTGGGGGTCAAAGTTAGCACCTTTTAAGTTCAGGGATGTGGATTTGATCCATTATCAGTGAGGAGTATTCACCTGTCTTGTTTTCCACTATACTTTGCAGGTCCGACCATGTGCACCCATAGGTTTGATGCACTTGGGACAGTTTCCTGAAAAAGGGCATGGGATGGGTCTCAGGGTCAGGCAGTAAATTCACTATGGTGAATAACTGTTGTGGGGTGAAAGACACATATTTTGGTGGTCCCTGTGGCCGGTTAAGTGCTAGGGCTTCTTTCAGTGTCTCAAGGTTTCCCTGCTCAATTTTCTGTAAGTTCTTTTGTAACTCTGTAATCTGACCCTGCAGTATTTGATCTTGTGAACGTCGTGATGGGCGCACGGTCATGGGTACAGTCCACTGTGGTGCCAGGGGTAAAGTTGGCGGATCCCCATAGTCTGTCGGGGTACCCCGCGAAGGAGTCTGCATATTACCCGGTGCATTTTGTATGCCCATTGTGGATTCTGCAGCACCGTCTGCATCCCCCTGTTCTGCTTCATCAGGTTGCCCCCCTACCATTATAGGAGTAAGGGTGGCAGGTGAGTGGGGTAGCATGAATGTACCGTCCGGGTTTATCATCGGGTACAGCATAGAGATCACCGGGACACTAGGGGTGACATAGGAGTGACGGGGGGGGGTCCGGACCGAATGATATTAAAGGTCCGTTCATGGGCGTTGCCTGGGGTCAAGATGGCGCTGTAGCTAACACGGGAAGTGATGGGACGTGCCGGGGAGTAGTTACCAAGGTGTGGTTTTGTGGGTGGGGAACCCCACAGGGAAGGCACGTATCACGGGAGCAGGGATTCTGTTGACCACATGTTTTGCAGGTCCACCCACCTGCTTTCTTCCCGGCGCCATTATAGGGTGGTGGCTAGTCATGTATCAATGCAACACCAGGCTTACAGAAATATCTGTCTTTTCTCATCAAAATTTAGTTCCCCCCCCCCCCGGTCTGTTCAAATTCTTTACTACAGTCCAACCACACACGGACCATGTCTGTCAATTAATCATCTTCTAACTTCCCTCTCTTCTCGTTTAACAACACTTGCCAGGTAGCACTACATAGGATGCCTCCTTTACAGACACCTTTAACTCTTCTCCAACTTACTTAATCCTTTTATGAGGATGCCTCCTTTACAGACACCTTTAACTCTTCTCCAACTTACTTAATCCTTTTATGAAACGTTTGCCTCTCCTGTCCGCCACGTACTGTTCAGGTGAACAGTAACCCTTCGGGACACTTTCCTCATTTCCCATTATCTCTCGTACCTACTGAAGCCGCCTAAAGACCTCTGCATAGAGTAATCACTGGACGTGAAGACCTTTGAGTTCCGGTCAGCACACTCTGGGCTACCGCGAACCGCTCTCCACCCATCTGTGATCGTCCCCTTTATGGAGATTTGAGTCAGACACCGGGCTGAACTCCGATACAGGAACACAGGAGAACTCCGTGTCTCAGTCAATGATACTTGTCAACAGGGTCTTCACAACTTATAGGCACAACACAGTACATCAAGACTTTAAGAAAACATATGGGGTTCTTACTTTCATGCCCTCGAGGACGTCCCAGACTGCTTCCGCACCCCTCCCTCAGACGAACACCAAGAGGCTACACCAGGGGACACTTTATAGGCAAGATGACTCAATTTTCCTACCTCATATCACGGGTTGCGATCCCGGTGTCCGTTAGTGCGCCTCTCCTCGTCTGGTCTCTGGGGGTACGGGAACAGAGGGTCCAATCCTCGAGCCCCACGTTGGGTGCCAAAATTGTTCTGGTTCTGACAAAGCTGCCAGTTTGATTTGATGTACTGCTCCAAATTAATTAATTAAGATACGTGCACGGAGAGATCAGACAGACAACTCACTACATGGAGTTAATCAGTATCTCTGGTTTATTTCTGAAAACAACATGGGTTTCATGAGAGGAGGGAGTGGGAGGGGCGTGAAAGATAAAGTATATATTTTCTATTGGCTATGAACTCTCTACTTTTCTGTAACCTTGACGGCCAGAGGAAATTCCTTCTCCCTCCCCCCCTTGTTCCTGGGTGAAACCGTTACTTCTTTCTTTGTAGCTGCTTGCTTGAGCTGAACGGAAACCACAAAGAAACACATGATAAAAACACAAAGTAAGATTCTAGTTTATAGGTGTTGGCTGAATGCCTGGCCACCATCTTAGCTCAACAAGCAAGTATCCATTTTGTATCAATAGTCCATAACATGGGCAAATCCTCGAGGGACAGATCTAAGGACCCTCTGAGACCCTCTAAACCTAGCGCCCCTCAAGGGGAAATAGAGCGCTTCATGAGGAGAGTATCACCAACCCCGGCGCATGAATTAAGCAAGATCGCGCCGGCAAGGCAGAGAAGCGCGCCTCAGACTGAGGATTTGGAGGCTGAAGGGGGAAGTGAAGTGGAAGAGGCACCAGCAGAAGGAGATGACCAGAAGATATCTAAAGCTTTCATTATGGAGCTGATGACACATTCTCTGGAACCACTGGTACATGAACTTAGATATCAAACAGAATCTAAGGCACATGCATTCTAGATTGGAAACAATAGAGTCTACGCAAACATCCTTTAGTAGATTTCGACAATGAAGTCTCTCATAACTTAGATAACTGCCAAGCCCATGTGAATCACTTGTACTCTCTGATAGAGGATCAAGAAAACCGTGGACAGAGGAACAACCTCAGGCTGAAAGGCATGCCAGAATCTGTGTCGCCTGACATGCTGATAACCTCCCTCACCGCTATCTTCTCAAATTTGCTCGGCCAAGAAACCGGCAACCTTGAACTGGAGCGCTGCGTCCCCCACCAAAGCAAAACGAAGCTCCAAGAGATGTCATCTGTAAACTGGTTCATTTCTAGACAAAATAAAAAATCCTTGCGGCCTCCAGAACTACAGCCCACATCACCTACGAGGGATCGACGGTCACCATCTATCGAGCTCTGTCCTCCATGATGCTGCGTAAGAGGAATCATTTAAAACTGCTGCTGGACATTCTCAAAAGTAAAAAAAAAATCACATACCGCTGGCTATACCCCTTTAGGTTGCTTATTAATTCTCCAGGCCGTAAGCTAGTGATTCGTGCAGTTAAAATGGGACTGAGGGCCCACAGATTAGAAGGGTACACAATGCCACACAGACGGAGAACGAGTAACTGAGCATACATAAACAGAATAGTAACAGAGCATAAACACATAGTAAGGATAATACTGCCTAACACTAACCCAGTACTTGCGTCATTTTCCCCAATGTCCATAAAGCAGTCTGGCTGCGCCTAAATGTTCCTGAGCAAGCTTGAACGTTGGGGTGCACCCTAAGTATTGCGTAATCCAAAGAAGGTGAAGTCTGTATCCTGCAGCTTTCATATATGTCCCAAAGTGTCACTAGAACAATGCGATGTGATGGGACGCGGCGAAACCGCACTTACTGTTCTTTGGATACTTAAGCGGACTCTTGGCGTTCGTTCCCTGGTCCACTTCCGAACTGGCCCGCACAGCGGCGTGATTACCGGGGTTAACGCTGCGAATATCCCCTTGGTGCTGATGCCAGACTCCTCTGTGAGCCGTAAATCCTTATCCAGGCTCCACAGAGGTTCTCTCCTGACATCCTCAGCATTCACCAGGCAGCCTCCGTCTGGTCACTTCCTGCTCTCACCTAGAACTCCGTCCCTACCTACGGAGACTGTGATGCATCAAGTGATTTCCTAAGTGCAGCCTCAAACCTGCATTTACAGTTCGCTATCACCCTCCTAAGGGTCCTAGCCTACCCCTAAATTAGCATAATTTGAAAGGTAAAACATACGTAAACGTCTCTATATTGAACAACTGCATTAAAAACATTGTATGTACTTTGTCGCCATCTACTGATAGAAGAGAGACATTGCAGGCACAATACACTTTACATTTAATAACATTGGTGAGTCATGCTTACACCCTTACACAGCGGCTGATCTCAAGAGGGTATACGAAACCCTTGAAATAGAAGCTCTAGACATCGTGGACTGGAACTTTGCTCAAAATATAGCTCCATTGCCACCTCTTCCGGTGCTTTCTCGTTGGACCCCAGTTTCTTCTGATAAATCGCAATGGTCTAAAGCCGCAAACCGCCAGATGACACCGAGAAGACCACCAACTACTTAAGATAGACCATTAGATGACATCTGAAAAGGACATCAACCTCCCTCCAAAATTGCCCCTAGGGAGATGATACAGCTACCATTCTCCAGCTAGCCCAATCAGGTAGCTACAGGCTGTGTGGATGGAAAGTTCCTCCCCTCACGACTATATTAAACTTAGAAGTTCTCTCCTAATGAGAAACATGTTCTTTACCTTGTTACTTGGTTTTTCCTTTTTGATTACCCTGTCTGCCCTCCCTGTCCCACAACCTCCTTCCTGTCAGCTCGATAGGCTCCACACAGTGCACCAAGACACCTATCACTATACATACATGGAGAGCTCCTTTCAAGGGAACCATATTATACCTATGACAATACCTTTCTTAGATAGTACAATGCTATTTCCTATATAACTTGCAATCCCCAACCTCTGGTCAAGAATGGCTAATATCAATATCATACTTACAATGTATAAGGTATGAACACACCGGCAAAGAGGAGCCAAATATGTAAATTCCTGAACAAGCATAAAGTAGGAATAGCTCTGTTACAGGAAACACACTTTAGGCATAAGCATGTTCCTGGCCTATCACACCTGCATTATAATCTGTGGTATCGCAGCACCTCACCTGGCTCTGCATCAAAAGGAGCTAGCATAGCAATGCATAGGTCGCTCCCCTTTGCCTTGCGTTCATCCCAAGTCGATCCGGACAGGAGAAATGTTTTTCTCAAAGGAGTATTAGGTTCACAACTGATCACTTTGGAAAGTATATATGCCCCAATAGTCCACCAGGCTGTGTAAAGTATTGGTTCAGTCTAGAGAATTTGAAGACGGTTCTATAATCTTGGGCGGAGATTTGAATGTGGCACTAGGCTCGTCTTTGGATTCCTCCGGCCCCTCCACATCCATCACTAGGTTGGCTCTGGATAGGCTGCGGACATCCATGGCGGACTCTCACCTCCAAAGATCTTACCATCGACTAGATTATCTGTTTGTCCACACTCAATAATTACATATCTGCCTAAAAATGGATATAGGCGATATGTTATCATCAGACCATGCACCGTTTTTTCTGAGCTATAATCTACAGGGTACTCCTAAACCTACTTACAAGTGGAGATTAAATTGCACTCTCTTAGGAGCAGAGAAAAATGTGAAACGAATAGAAGAAGCTCTACAAGAATATTTTAGACTGACTTCCCGGAAGTGCCAAGAGGTTTATTATGGGAGGTTCAAAAACCAGTTATTACTGGTCACTTCATAGCACTAGGGGCGCATATTAATACAATTAAACAACAATCTTGTTTAAACCTACAAAGAAAAATTGAACAATTAGAAAGATCCCACAAACATCAAATAACCCCAGATGTACTTGAAAAATTAACCCAGGCACGTACTGAGTTGAAAAATCTACTGAACGCTCAAACGGCTAAATTGTTCCTCTCCACCCAATTCAAGTATTACGCCCATGGAAATAAAGCTTCCAAATTATTAATGGCGCAGAGCAAAAAGAGGAAAGCCAACTCATACATAGCAGCAATTCAAAACAATATGGCACAGCTTCAGCATACTACGGAGCGTATTGCCCAACAATTCAGTGAGTACTATAGAGGTCTGTATAATCTAAGTCCTCTCAATCAGAATTGGTCACGTAGAGACACTATTGACACCTGGCTCTCCTCTCTCTCACTCCCCTCTATCACAGATAAACAAGCTGCACTTTTAACTAAACCCTTCAACATGATTGAGCTAGAGAGGGCCCTAAAGGAATCCCCAGTGAACAAATCCCCCGGCCCCAATGGGCTGCCAATCCCCTATTATAAGACATTTCCATCTATATTGTTACCCCGTCTGCTGGAAGATGTAATACGGCCCTGAAAGGCTCTCCACTCCCACCCCAAATGCTATCAGCTTACATAACTATAATACCAAAGGATGGAAAAGACCCGACGCAATGTGCGACTTATCGGCCAATATCATTGTTGAATAATTTAAAACTTTTCGCCAAACTCCTTGCCAATAGATTGAAACCTTTCGTCCCATCTCCCCCCGAACAAGTAAGGTTCATCCTAGGTAGGGAAGGTCAAATGAATGCCACCCGTCTCCTTCATTTAACCCAATTTGTGAAAAAACCAGCTACCCCCTTGGTCTTACTCAGCACTGATGCTGAGAAGGTCTTTGACCGGTGGACTGGCTGTTTGTCTACAGCTCTTCACCGGTTTGGGATCCAACCATGCTTCATCAATGCCATTATGTTCATGTATTCCTCCCCTACAGCCCAGGTTTGGGTAAATAGTACATTATCTCCTCCCTTCAACATTGGTAATGGAACCAGGCAGTGCTGTCCTCTGTCCCCCATCCTGTTTGTCCTAACGCTTGAGACAGTTCTGCAGGCCTTTAGGCAGGAGGAGAAGATAGAGGGGATCACTCTTGGAAACACTCATCATCCACTGGCAACCTTTGCTGGCGATGTCCTTTTGTTCATTACTAATCCTGAAGAAGCGTTCCCAGCAGTTATGTCTATATTGCATTTCTTTGGCCAGTTATCAAACTTCGAAATAAACCCCAACAAATCCTAGGTTTTGAACATCTCCCTCCCTTCTTCAATAGCCAATAAACTCCAACAATCAACTCCATTTATATGGGTAACCCACTCAATTAAATTCCTAGGCGTCAATATAACCCGGGAAATATCCAACCTAAACAAGGCCAACTATCTAGACCTTCCTAAACAGGTAGAGACTACCCTACAATCATGGGACATACCCTATGTCTCTTGGTTCGGGCGTGGCGCCTTACTGAAATCTGGTATTCTACCTAAAGTAGTAAACCCTCAGCTCTCTGCTGCTCAGCAAAAAAAAAAAATTTCACTCATTAATAAGAACATCTATAATACACTAACAAAAAACACACTAATATCTAACTCCATAACTCTCTCACGAGTCTCAGATGCTCTCCTAGACTCTCAACAAACCTTTAGGGACACCCTCTCCTCAACGGCCTTTAAAATGCGAATTCCATTGCTGGACTTGTGCCCTTGGGGTTCATCGCCCAGCATACAAGATCTCTCTTCCGATCTGCTTCTGAAGGGGTCTCTCTCCTTTCCACCTCCAGCATCTCATCTATTATATTCAGCCTTTCACCTCTACTATATCTGCTAACCTGTAACAATGTTTGAAAAACTAGCAGCGCAAGAAAAAGAACCTAGTAAATAGATCTCGACTCTACTCCCTGCTTCTACCTAAGATTCAGTTGAATGAATTTTGGTTTATTGCAAAATGGGAAAGAGACTTGGGGATCAAATTATCAAATGACGAGAAGATAAAACTTTTGTCTTTGACACCAGAAATTTCTAGATGTGTCAAATTGCAGGAAAACTACTATAAGGTGCTCACAAGATGGCACTATACGTCCTCCAAAATCAATGCTCTATTTCCAAATAGTGATCCAACGTGTTGGAGGTGAGAGAGGCTCTTACATCCACATCTGGTGGCAATGCCCCGGGATCAGAGACTTTTGGACACCGGTATGTAGCCAGCTGTCTTTTAATATGCAAACTCCACCTCCTAGTTTCCCCTAAGATTTTCCTCTTAGGCCTCATGACGGAAATAAAGGTCCCAAAGGCGCAACAACATTTACTGGGTGCAGCTCGGATATTGGTGGCTGGTCAATGGAAACAGAGGGAGCCCCCCGCATTGGCACAAATAGAGTGGATCAGTTGTACCGTTTTGAGCAGCTGGCCCACTGGAACTCCATTCCCCAAACAAATTCAAGGCCATATGGAGCCCCTGGCTGAAATACAGAGGCCTTGACCCAGATGTTCAAAACACAGTATAACTAACAGACATACTCAGGTATACTCCACACCTCTCACACTAATCTCCACAATCTATTATCATTGACAGTACTAACACCCTCGCCCCCCCCCCCACCCCCCACACAAGTATGTACGTGTCCTTTATTTAATATGATATGAGGGGAAGCTCCTCTCTTAATGATGTGGCAATAAAAGGTCATGTTGACCAGTTTCTGTACTTGTACCTATGCTTTGTCTTAGAAAATAAAAATTTGTTATAAAAAAAAGAATATAACTACTATAATGCTGCTCCTATATACAAGAATATAACTACTATAATACTGCTCCTATATACAAGAATATAACTACTATAATACTGCTCCTATGTACAAGAATATAACTACTATAATACTGCCCCTATGTACAAGAATATAACTACTATAATACTGCTCCTATATACAAGAATATAACTACTATAATACTGCTCCTATATACAAGAATATAACTACTATAATACCGCCTCCTATGTACAAGAATATAACTACTATAATACTGCTCCTATATACAAGAATATAACTACTATAATACTGCTCCTATATACAAGAATATAACTACTATAATACTGCTCCTATATACAAGAATATAACTACTATAATACTGCTCCTATGTACAAGAATATAACTACTATAATACTGCCTCCTATGTACAAGAATATAATTACTATAATACTGCTCCTATGTACAAGAATATAATTACTATAATACTGCTCCTATGTACAAGAATATAATTACTATAATACTGCTGTTATGTAGAAAAATAGAAGAAAGTGTCCTATACAGCGACAGCAAGCAGATATCTTGAAAGCATGCAAGTACTGATAACTTGCACAGTTTAGCATTATACAACGAATAGTTTTTAGTTTATTTTTTTGCTGGTAATGTTCTTAAAGGGGTATTCCCATCACATACAATGAGGGTATATCACTAGGATATGGCCCCATTGTCTGATAGGTGCGGGTCCCACCTCTGGGACCCGCACCTACAAGGAGAACGGAACAGGGAGAGCTGTGGCTGGAGGACCCTGGGTTTCTGTCCAACATCAAGCCCTTCTCCCATATAAGTGAATGGGAGCGCACTGCGCACGCGCGGCCCCTGCTCCCATTCATTTCTTTGGGGCCGACGGAAATAGCCGAGCGAGCGCGAGTGAGGGCATATCCTAGCAATATGCCCCCATCGTATATGATGGGAAAACCCCTTTAATGCCTCATACAGATGCAGATACTTTCCAGTCAATGATGAGTATTTATACTGACGAGTATTTTTTCATGCAGCCTTTGCAGGTACTTTTCGCTGGAGAAGCGACGCACCCCAACTTCTATACGACTACACATGGCGCCTATATGAGCGGAGTACGGGAGGCAGAAAGGCTCATAAAACTCTTCGAGAGCAAAGCGATCCCTCGCCTCTAATCCATCCATTAGCGTCCTGCCTGCAGTAAAACCAGTTGTGGCACCAGTGTGTCTGTGCGCGTATGTGCTGCCAGTAACCTCAGATCCTGCACAGTATAAATTATAAAATGCTGCTTTTTATAACATCCCCCCCCCCCCCCCCCTGTCTAATCAGGTATCCTCATTCTTCAACCTGTCGCTCTCCGGCTGTTGCAAAACTAAAACTCCCAGCATGCTGCAACTGTCAGGACATGATGAGGATTGTTATTTGTAACCTTTTGAGAGCCGCCCTGGTTTAAATGGTGCCTCCACTAAGGCTATCTTCACCTAATTTATGACTCCTATTCAGATCATTAAAATCAGTATAGCAAATAAATATAAAGAGTGCTGCCTAGAGGAGGAAGCAAAAACCGTTACCAGGTCATATAACAGGAGCTGAGCTTTGGCGCCTATTGAAGTATATATAGTACTCTGGGTTTTCTGAGACTTTTATACCGATGACCTGTCCTCTGGAGACACCTGGGACCCCCACCAGTCAGCTGCTTGAGGGGGCACCGGCGCTCGCAGCGTAGCATAGGCCATTTGACGTCGCGTTCATCGGTCACGAGGCCTTGGCGCAGCTCAGCCCCATAGAAGTGAATGCGCAATACCAAGCACAGTGCTATACGATGTACGGCACTTTGCTTGGCGAGCTGATAGAAGGCTGCAGCACTACTGCGAGCGCCGGTGCTCGTCAAACAGCTGATTGGCGAGGGTCCTGGGTGTCGATCAGTTTAAAAAAAACAAATCCTGAAAACCCCTTTAAGCCTAATTCACACAGTCAGTGTTTGCTCAGTGATTTCCATCAGTGATTGTGGAGCCTCCAAAGAGATAAGGTAGAAGCTGGAAAGCTTTGCTTTTGTTCTGTACCGGGTTTCGGCCCACGATCACTGTGTCAGCAAGGTCTAAGGCTAAGTTCACACTTCAGTTATTTGATCAGTTATTGTGAACCAAAACCCGGTGCGGGTCCAAAACAGAACGGGTGCAGATCTTTAAATTACACCTGTGTAGGCTTCACAATAACCAATGGAAATAGCTGACCAAATATCTGAAGTGTGAACTAGGCCTCAGGGTCCATTCACACACCCGTGTGTGTTTTGCTGCTCCTCGCATCAGCAAAACATGGACAGCGGCAATGTGCGTTCCGCATTTTGCGGACCACACATTACCGACGCTAAGAGAATATGCCTATTCTTGTCCGCTATAGGACATGTTCTATTTTTTTCAGGATCGGAATTGCGGACCCGGAAGTGCGGGTCCGCAATTCCGGATCGGCCCCATAGAAATGTATGGGTCCGCAATTCCGTTCCGCAGAATGCGGAATGGAATTGCGGATGTGTGAATGGAGCCTCACTCGGTAAGTTTATTTCTGTTTTGATTTTAGATTATCTCCATACCAAAGTGGGGGCGACTACATACAATAGGTTGGATTAATTCATATGAACGCTGGTTATTCATCTACAATTGCATTAATTCTCATGGAATTGATTTCCGACTGGAATAACATTCAATTTTTTATGAAAACTAATAAAACTATGTAAAAATGAATGCGGAATGACCTTTGTGTCTATGATTTTGAAATGCCCTTGTTTTTGTATTTGATTTTATATGTGGCAACTAAACTAACAGCCTTAGGCCTCATGCACACGACCGTTGTTTTAGTCCGCATCCGAACTGCCGTTTTGGCGGCTCGGATGTGGACCCATTCACTTCAATGGGGCCGCAAAAGATGCGGACAGCACTCCGTGTGCTGTCCGCATCCGTTGCTCCGTTCCGTGGCCCCGCAAAAAAAATATAGCATGTCCTATTCTTGTCCGTTTTGCGGACAAGAATAGGCATGTCTACAATGGGCCACCCATTCCGTTCCTGGAAGGCACACGGGCTTCCGTTTTTTGCGGATCCGCGGTTTGCGGACCCTAAAAAACAGCACGGTCGTGTGCATGTAGCCTTATACCTACAGAATCACAGCATAACCAGGTGACCCGAAAAACTCCGGGCCCTATAAGAAATTCATAGTTATCAATGTGTCCTGACTAGTGTTGCGCGAATTGAAGTATCTCAAGTGGACTTCGAGAGAAATTTTAAGTAAAAAATTTGATTCGCCGTGAAGCCGAATTTCCTCGTGCTTCGGGGTAACAAATCAATTTTCCCTTTAAATGGCGGTAAAAAGAAGAAAAATACATACTCATCTCTTAGGCCCCTTTCACACGGGCGTTGCGGGAAAATGTGCGGGTGCGTTGCGGGAACACGCACAATTTTTCAGCGCGAGTGCAAAACATTGTAATGCGTTTTGCACTCGCGTGAGAAAAATCGCGCATGTTTGGTACCCAAACCCAAACTTCTTCACAGAAGTTCGGGCTTGGGATCGGTGTTCTGTATATTGTATTATTTTCCGTTATAACATGGTTATAAGGGAAAATAATAGCATTCTGAATACAGACTGCATAGTACAATAGGGCTGGAGGGGTTAAGAAAATAAAAATAAAAATAACATTTTTTTTTACTTTCCTCAATCCTCTTGCTCGCGCAGCCGGCATCTCTTCTGTCTTCTTCTGTGCTGTGTACAGGAAAAGGACCTGTGGTGATGTCACTCCAGTCATCACATGGTCCATCACATGATCTTTTACCATGGTGATAGATCATGTAATGACCGGAGTGACGTCACCACAGGTCCTGTTCCTCCACACAGCACAGAAGACAGACAGAAGGAGATGCCAGCTGGGCGATGAAGTGGACTAAGGTGAGTTAATTTTATTTTATTTTTTAACCCCTTCAGCGCTATTGTACTATGCATTCTGTATTCAGAATGCTATTATTTTCCCTTATAACCATGTTATAAGGGAAAATGATAATGATCGGGTCCCCATCCCGATCCTCTCCTAGCAACCGTGAGTGAAAATCGCACCGCATCCGCACTTGCTTGCGGATGCTTGCGATTTTCACGCAACCCCATTCATTTCTATGGGGCCTGCGTTATGTGAAAAACGCACAAAATAGAGCTTGCTGCGATTTGCACGCAACGCACAAGTGATGCGTGAAAATCACTGCTCATGTTCACAGCCCCATAGAAATGAATGGGTCGGGATTCAGTGCGGGTGCAATGCGTTCAACTCGCGCATTGCATCTGCGCGGAATACTCGCCCGTGTTAAAGGGGCCTTACATTTGTGCGCGAAGAGGCTGCCGCTGCAACACGCCAGGCCTGCAGGGTATAGACGAAGTGAGGTCACAGTTATGGGCAATCGAGGGTACTCACTATATTTGCGGAACCCTGGGCAGGCGCGTGGCAGTGAAGGAGAGGTAGACACAGTTCCTCTGGGGCACGCTCTGTAGATAGGGACCAGGCCGGATGGTAGTTGAGGTGCCCTGGATGTTACAGGTATTTTGTGTGCCTGGGGCAAGGTCCCTGTGGTATTCGTGACGCCAGTGCCTTTGGTCGGTGGCACGCCGGTTGGTGGTTGGAATGATGAAGGTACACAAGTATGCAGTGAACCAAACGTAAACTTTACTGGACAATCCAACTTTGTACAGCAGGGAGTAGTACAGTCTTTAGATTATTAAAGTTCCACAAAAGGGGCTTATTCACAAGTATGGCAGGCAATAGTCATGCAAGTTACACTGAGGGTAAATTCCACAAGCACTCAGCAGCAGGTTGTACTTTTCCCAGAATCATGTACTCTGTCCTTTCTAGGACTCCTACTCTGGCTTGATAACTCCCAAGGCCCGGATGCCTAAAAGGGTGGCTTATATCCTTGGTTACCTCCTTCCTCAGGTATTATACTGCTTGCTATGATTCCTAAGATCTTCTGCCTATCAGGGTCACTTTGCTTACCCTGGGTCGCCTCCTCCTATCAGGTGGGTAACTGTTGGTTTCTCCCAGGAGGTTGAATCCTGCAACTGGGGTATCTCTTCAGAGCTAACTTAGGCTCTCTTGTTCTTCAGGCAGGCTGGAGCTTCTCAACAGCCTCCTGGACATCACTAGCAGCCAGGGCTATCCAGCTGCATGTCAGGAGCAGGCTTCTTAACCTGTGTCTTCTCAGACTCCTGACTCTGCACTCACTCTCCCTGTCTGGGCCTGGACATTTATACTAGGGGCTCCCTATCTCCCTCTAGTGTCTGGGATGTCTAACTACACCCAACTAGGCCTGCTGCTGCATGAGACAGGGGTACATTGCATATAACAATACATTAAAACATACATTAAATGCAGAATTAAATATGACATTTCTGTTCCTTGTGAGTAGGAGTAACGCGCACACCAATTTACCCTTGTGTAGTGCCCACCCATACCTAGTGGGACACTACATACCCCCACGCTATAACGTTGCCCGTCCTCGGCGCAACATGGAGGGTCCCTGCACAGCTGGATACTGCACCTGTAATGAGGACAATAAAGCAAAGCAGGAAAACACATCTACATTTGCAAAATATACATTATATGTATACGTATATTAGGCAGTTCCACTGGAATAGGAGCAAGTAATGGTGAAAAGGGGCGTCGTTCTCTTCTCTCAGGATAAAACAATGGGAACAGGGGCGCTGACCTGGCACAGCGTAACAATAAATACCAGGATAGTCCATATAATACTTTTTAAGTGCAAATTGTCCATGATAGAACAGTTGTAGTCCATGGAAAATGTAAACATTAAATAACAGTTCTTTGGAGGCTCAAAGCATTTAAAATGAGTCCGTACCCAGGTTCTTTTCTTTTCGTTCATTCCACAGCTAAGTAGAGATATAGGCAGAGGCGACCATAAAGGGCAGTAAGAATCACAGAGGCTCGCACGGGGTGGAGTCCATCTCTGGGCACAATACTTTAAAATAGTAGCAAAATCTCAGAGGCTCATGTGCATTTGAGTCTATCCCTGGGCCCAATTCCTTTAAGTTTCAGTTGCATAATAAAATAACAGCACATAAAATAGTCCACATTATTTAAATGGCATACACATCAAAGTAGTGCTGTAATACCCTTAATCAACCTGAAAAGGGGGTTAAAGGGTTAAAAGGTGCAACATGAAAACAGGCACAACTGGGTTTTCACTCTGAGAAAGCAGGCAGGAGGTCCTGTAAACAAGATGGCCTTGCTGCACGTGGTACTTCAGTGGCTTGCCGCCTCCACTGAGCCGTGGGTAACTGGCAGCAGCAACAGAGGGCCAAAACAACGAAGGACTCCTGTCATGAAAGGGTTAAATCTTCTTTAGGATCCCTTGGTAAATAAAGCAAACATCAAGGGCCTAGCAGGCCAATTCACAGGGGCATATCATATCCACTTTGCATTTCAGTGGTGCTCCCTGGCTCCATTTGTATATTGGGCCTGTACTGAGGTTCAATCGAATGTGCCCACAACACAGTATTGGGGGGCAACTGTAGCATAAACGGACCCCTAATAGGTATAGGCCCCATAGGCCTAGGGGTTATCACAGTCGCTGACCTCACCGGAGCAGGCATAACAATCGTAGGCTGCTGCACTGGCCTGGGTACCGCTGCTGCAAGCGGTCCGGTGGGTTCTGGGACGACTGGCTCTGTGCGCCGGTGCACAGCATATGAGGATCCCACCGCAGGTGCCGGTACTAAGGAGGGACGACTGGCAGGGACAGGTACTCTCACCTTAGACCCGGAGACGTCCGAGTCCTTACGTTGTAGGCCAGGTGGAGTCCGGATCCTGGCGGAGGCAGTCTGGCGTAGCTCCCGCAGTTTCAGCTCCAGCCGCACGATCTGGTCGTCCAGGCTTTCGGAGTCGGGATCGCTGGTCTCCGCTGTCGTTGTCGGCACTGGAGCGGTGGGTGGTTCGTCCTGCGCAGCCGCTGCAGGCTCAGGTGAGGCGTCCGCTTTCCTCCCTCTGCGGATATTCTCCAGGGCAGCTCTGAATCTCTCTGCATCCTGAAGCTCACGGACAGTTTTCTCCCTGCGAGGCAACTCAGGTGAGGGCCATGGGCTAACCCTCTTCTCTACCACTGTCGGCTGCCAGAACACATTTGGGCCAATGAAAGAGCCCCGTTCTTGGAAGGCGTGATGGGCCGGTCCTGGAGAGCATACAGACTCACGCTCGCAGCCAGAGTAGTCCTCATCAAAGTCCCAGTCCTCTGTCTTCTTCTTAGGACGGGACACGGCAGTGGCGTAGGGGCCTCGCAGGCCCTCAGCAGGGGTAAATTCAACCTCCTCTCCCTCGCGGAGGTTGTGTAGACGTTCTGGGAGGTGACTCCGCTTGACGGACCTCCTGTTGACATATAAGTCCCGTCCAGTCAGGTAGTCTTTTATGAAACCGAAGCCTCGGTCCTTGTCAAAGGCCACAACCAACCCCATTCTCCTTTCCAGGCGGGGTTGTGTGTCGGTGTGGCACTCGTGAACGGTCTTTGCCAGTTCTTCGTAGTAAATCTTGGTTTTAGTCGTTTTCTTTATTGCGGCCTCCCGGATCTCTGCCATCAATGCGGACCACTTGAACGAGGGCTGGAAGAAGTCTCTCCAGGAGCCATAATAGGTCTCCGGTTGCGTCCTCGGTGGCGGGCAGGCGGGTCTCTCCGGTCCCGGAGAGTAGGCCGGTGGAGCGTCCTTTTGCTCAACACCAGTCACATCCATGTTTAATAAGTCAGGCGCGGACATATCAGCAGGAAAGTCCTCACTCCTCAACATGCTCGATCCTTCTCTGGAGAGCGACAGGGTGGCGCCAACAAGTTCAGACAGATCCTCCCATTGCACTGGGAGGCCGCCCCCCAGGTACTCCAGTATTGGGGAGGCGGAGTCCATCACAGCAGACATGCAAATGTCCAGACAGGGCGGTGGCGCCAGCATACAGCCTTCCCGCACTTTTAGCAGAAGGCGCTAATTTTTACCGCCAATTTATGATAAAGATGACGCAGCAAACAATTTCAAGCAAGCTCAGCGGCCATCTTTGAGCAAAATAGCTGTCTATTCATTGACAGCAAGCGGTGGCTTAAATAAGCAGAAAACAGTCCATATAGTGCAATCTTCACACCACAATTATTACAGTTCACTTTGGCCCAGCAATTTTCAATAAAACAATTGGGGCATGTCACTTTAAGATAATTTTCAGCACACAGTTTTTAAATCCGCTATGGCGCAGGAATATTCGGATCCTGTTCGTGACGCCAATTTATGCAACACGCCAGACCTGCAGGGTATGACGAAGTGAGGTCACAGTTATGGGCAATCGAGGGTACTCACTATATTTGCGGAACCCTGGGCAGGCGCGTGGCAGTGAAGGAGAGGTAGACACAGTTCCTCTGGGGCACGCTCTGTAGATAGGGACCAGGCCTGATGGTAGTTGAGGTGCCCTGGATGTTACAGGTATTTTGTGTGCCTGGGGCAAGGTCCCTGTGGTATTCGTGACGCCAGTGCCTTTGGTCGGTGGCACGCCGGTTGGTGGTTGGAATGATGAAGGTACACAAGTATGCAGTGAACCAAACGTAAACTTTACTGGACAATCCAACTTTGTACAGCAGGGAGTAGTACAGTCTTTAGATTATTACAGTTCCACAAAAGGGGCTTATTCACAAGTATGGCAGGCAATAGTCATGCAAGTTACACTGAGGGTAAATTCCACAAGCACTCAGCAGCAGGTTGTACTTTTCCCAGAATCATGTACTCTGTCCTTTCTAGGACTCCTACTCTGGCTTGATAACTCCCAAGGCCCGGATGCCTAAAAGGGTGGCTTATATCCTTGGTTACCTCCTTCCTCAGGTATTATACTGCTTGCTATGATTCCTAAGATCTTCTGCCTATCAGGGGCACTTCGCTTACCCTGGGACGCCTCCTCCTATCAGGTGGGTAACTGTTGGTTTCTCCCAGGAGGTTGAATCCTGCAACTGGGGTATCTCTTCAGAGCTAACTTAGGCTCTCTTGTTCTTCAGGCAGGCTGGAGCTTCTCAACAGCCTCCTGGACATCACTAGCAGCCAGGGCTATCCAGCTGCATGTCAGGAGCAGGCTTCTTAACCTGTGTCTTCTCAGACTCCTGACTCTGCACTCACTCTCCCTGTCTGGGCCTGGACATTTATACTAGGGGCTCCCTATCTCCCTCTAGTGTCTGGGATGTCTAACTACACCCAACTAGGCCTGCTGCTGCATGAGACAGGGGTACATTGCATATAACAATACATTAAAACATACATTAAATGCAGAATTAAATATGACATTTCTGTTCCTTGTGAGTAGGAGTAACGCGCACACCAATTTACCCTTGTGTAGTGCCCACCCATACCTAGTGGGACACTACACCGCTACTATCATGGTTAAGAATCTCACGCTCGGTGACATGACATCACCACGCCGGCGGTGCCTTCAATCAAGATGGACGCGATCAAAAGGATGGGGTGAGTATTTTTTTTTACTGGATTAACCCCTGTATGCCCTGTATGCTAATATTAGATGACGCGGCATCTGACTGGTTCAATGATGGGGGGAGGCATCATCGCTGTTTCCCGTCATTACGCCTGCTACATACAAAGGAATGTGCTTCGTGACCAAGCAGCAGAATATAATTTTCCATAACTTCGCTCATCTCTCGTTCTGACAGCTGCTATGCCCCCAAAAAGTTTTTATAGTGCAAATTGCTGAAAAAGTTACTGCTGGCTTTGATGGACGGGTCGGAGCTGCTTTGGTGGCACCAGAGGGACACAATCTATAGGCATGTGGCTTAATGTGCATATCAGTATACATTAGCTGTATATTAGGAGGAAGACAGCATTATATGACCAGATAAGATATATATTTAAGAACTGCTGACGTCTGACTTATGATCCTTCCAATCAATACTTGTAAAGCCGTGTGCCGCTGCGTGCTGGCGCCGGGCCTGAGCGATCAATCTTTCTGTGGCTTATAATCAAAGTAAATTGTGATCATTGGATGTGAGGGACTTAATTCAAGAGATTAACAGAGTTTCCAGTTTTAATTCATAATTTCATGTGCGTACAAGGTGGGATTTCGGATCGCAGAAATTTGCTGGGATCTGACCGTGAATATGGAGGCCAGCGTGACCGAATGGAAATATAACCCCATTGTGGGAAACGGCAGAATGTATAACCTCAGCCAGGCAATGCTGCAATTCCATATAAGACCCAGCAGGAGAGAGCAGGGGCTGTGCATCGCCGTGAAGCCAGGGTGACTTTATGACTGTAGGGTAACTCCGTAGCTGCTAAGAATGGTCAGTAACGTCCCCAGCTGACTAAATCACTGCACTTCCTTTTATAAGCAGTTTGCTGCCGTTGCGGTGAAAGTGTGTCGCGAGTGGACAAATGGCGCCATTATGAATAAGTGACGTGGAAGGTGTGGAGCACCTCGTGCCATTGATGTGAGAGGTGAATGTCATCTACGAAGGTGCGGACCGACATGCTACAGGGGAGCAGCTCACCTCCAAATGAACCAGGGGCTACCAGATCTGTGCCTAAGGGCTCATGCACACGAACGCATTTACTTTCCATGTCCATTTCAGTTTTTTTGTGGTCCGTAAGCGAAACCATTCATGTCAGTGGGTCCGCCCAAAAAAACAACAGAAGTTACTCTGTGTGCATTCCGTTTCTGTATGTCCGTTCTGCAAAAAAATAGAACATGTCCTATTATTCGCATTACGGACAAGGATAGGACTGTTCTATTAGGGGCCAACTGTTCCGTTCTGTAAAATACGGAATGCACACGGATGTCATCCATATTTTTTGCGAATCTGTGTTTTGCAGACCGCAGAATACATATGGTTGTGTACATGAGCCCTAAGGGCACTTTCACACTTGCGTTTTTCTTTTCCGGCACTGAGTTCCGTCACAGGGGCTCTATACCGGAAAAGAACTGATCAGGCATATCCTCATGCATTCTGAGTGGAGAGTAATCCGTTCAGGATGCATCAGGATGTCTTCAGTTCAGTCGTTTTGACTGATCAGGCAAAAGAGAAAACCTCAGCATGCTACGGTTTTATCTCCGGCGAAAAAAACTGAAGACTTGCCTGAACGCCGCATTTTTTCCCATAAGGATGTATTAGTGCCGGATCCGGCATTCAGAATACCGGATCCGTCGTTCCGTTCTGCGCATGCGCAGACTGAAAAAAAGGTGAAAAAAATAAATGCTGGATCCGTTTTGCCGGATGACACCGGAACGACGGATCCGGCATTTCAATGCATTTTTAAGACTGATCAGGATCCTGATCAGTCTTTCTAATGCCATCAGTTAGTATACATTTTGCCTGATCCGGCAGGCAGTTCCGGCGACGGAACTGCTTGCCGGATCTCTCTGCCGCAAGTGTGAAAGTACCCTAACACAGCAGTTCAGTGAACCCTGCTGTGTATGGGGCTCCGGAGCAGACGGGCGGTCACTGCTCCTCTGATAATGTATGTAGATTGTAAGCCTTGCGGGCAGGGCCCTCTCTCCTTCTGTACCAGTCTGTAACTCGTCTTGTTTATGATTAGTGCAATTGTCTGTATTATGTATGTGCACCGCTTATCATATGTACAGCGCTATGGAATGAATGGTGCTTTAATAATAAATAATAATAATAATGAAGCTGCATCAGCAGAAAAAGCTTACGTTTTTGCGGCAGTATCGGAATCGGGCCTCCACTGTTTCCTGCTTCATGGAACAGATAGACATTGCAGAACGCCATGCAGCCATTGCCCACCAGCTGGTGATGGCAGCGTTTTGTTCTGGGGAATATGTAGCATTTTCTGGGCCACTCATGTGGAAGGTGATCTCAACTGATTTGGGTATGAATCCATTCTTGCAGATTACGCACATCCCTGCATGCTGATTGTCTTCCCTGGGGCATATGGGATCTTCCAGAACGACAATGGACATGTCACACAGCTAGAAAGGTCCCCCATTGGGTGGAAAAACATGACCAAGACTTCCAAGTACTACCCTGGCCGCCTAATTCCCCAGAAAATGACATGACTGGCCTAGGAACAGGCTGTTGCACTCACCGGAGCGCCGAGGCCTCTTCAAATAATTGATTAGGGGGGGGTCCTTCTGCGTGCGTTCTGTATTTTTCTCACACCCATCAATTGCAAGGGCTGTTATCGTCTGAAAGTATGAGCAAGAATAGGACTTGCTCTGTAATTTGCAGTTGCAAAAATTCAGCCCCATAGAAATGAATGGGTCAGAAAATGACGGTTGTGTGCATGTGCTATTTGCCTTCTTATGGTTCTTTACATTGATTTTGGTTTGTTTGTTTTTTAATTGTGCCTTTTATCTTGCTTATTTTTAAGCCATATTTACATAAAACACGAAAACCTCTCTGCTTTCACATGGCCGAACTATTGGAGCATTTTAGCATCTGTATTACAGCTGCAAACGGACAACAATGGGTCAACTGAACCATAGAGTTCAACTTCTGGGGCAGGGGGCACCAAAATGTAGCTTTGCTTGTGTTGGCAAAAATCCTTGCACCTGCCCTGGTCCTGGGAGTCGGACCCCCGCTGTCCTGAGGATAGGTCATCAATATCAGAATCTTGGAAAACTCGTTTAACGTTATTACTCTTGGAATTCTGTTCAAAATAAACCCCTCCTTAAAGGAATATTCCTATCTAGGACCTTTATGGCATATCAATAGGATATGCTTGATAGATGCAGGTTCCATCTCTGAGCTCCCATCTCAAGAGCAGGGTCCCAAGGTGAATGCAGCGCGAACTGTGCATGCGTGGCCACCTCTCTATTCACCAGGAGTCAGAGGTTCCACAGAGGTGAATAGAGGGGTGAACATCCATATGTGGCCTGCTATGGGACTATCGAATAGTGGAGCTTGCTCGCTCGGCCCTATATCAGTGAATGGAGCGAATGTCAGGCATGTGAGGTGGGCTTGCCGTTCGTGGCAGGGCCCTGTTCATGAGATAGGAGCGGGTCCCAGATTGTGAGACCTGGACAGTTATCGAATATACTATTGATATGGATCGGAATACACCTTCAAGGGGTTAAAATGCAGAAGAAAATAATTATTCCCACTTATATCAAATAGTTGTTCTTATTCGTATTGAATGAATCGTCGTGACGCAGCTTTACCGGGCCACGTGTCTTATCATAGGGATGGGTGGTGTGACACACTGAGAGGTTTAGGGCTGTTTCACACGAGCGGATGCAGTTGTCACTGTGATTTCGTAGTAAAGAGGTCACAGAGAGGCACAGAGCATTATCAGTCATGTTAATGCTCCGTGCCTCTGCAGTCTGCATCGGGTTTTGGCACTCTTTCACGAGCGGATGCCACGCACGGCATCCGCTCGTGTGAAACAGCCCTTAGTCTGCGAAAACAAGTATTTTCCTCCCAGCATGTGCTGCTGGGCTGATTTCCAGCCAGGTGAGGTTAAATACCGGACCGGATTTTAAGTGCCGGTCCGGGTTTTGGCAGCACCTGGCTGTCCTTAAATAGGCAGCTGGGCTCAGAAGCCAGGTCTCTGTGTTGGGATCTGGGAGCCTTGTGTCTGGATGAAGGCTTGCTACTAGTGTTGAGCGAACTTCTGTTTTAAGTTCGGCGTCTAAAGTTCGGCTTTCGGTTAGCGAAGAATCCCGATATGGATTCCGAATACCGTTGTGGTCCGTGGTAGTGGAATCATTAATGGCCGATTATTGATTCCGCTACCACGGACCACAACGGTATTCGGAATCCATATCGGGATTCTCCGCTAACCGGAAGCCAAACTTTAGACGCCGAACTTAAAACAGAAGTTCGCTCAACACTACTTGCTACCTGTTTGGTGTGAAAACAGGTTGGTGCTGCTATCAGCAAGGACTCTTTGAGGCAGAATTACTGCATGGTGTGAATTACCACCAACACCGCAAGGTGACTTTTTGTTTGATTATGACTGATTGTTTTGTCACTTGCCTAAAGTGTGAATAAAACACTGAACTGTTTGATCCAAAGAACTTGTTGTTGCCTCTATACTGCGTCCGCTAATCCTGTCTACCAGAGCGAAACCCCACTGTGGACACTGGATGTGAAGGGGTTATGTTATTTTATAGATGTCTGCAGTTTATAAGATGGGCGATGAGGTCGGTGAAGCAAAACTTTTTGTAGTTTGCAGATCTTTCACGCACGGTTGCACTCGCAAACAGCGCCGGCATAAGTGTCAAGATTGTCCAGTACGATAGGCAAGAATTGGGCATCTGAGGCGTCGCTGATGTCTTCTCTAATAGCTCCTCCAAGATTTCATCCTCTCATCTTAACGAGGTAGAGCTGGTAAAGGAGCCATAGGTGTAGAGAGAGCTGTAGGCCTCGTCGCCCATGGCAACCAGAGCTCAGTGCAGTTTACAAAATGAAAGCTTGGCTGTGTTTAGTTGCCGTAAGCAACATGTGAGGCAGCGCTAATGTATGGAGGCATGTGTGAAATAAAGCAGAAGCCCAGTGTCCATTTATAAATTATACTCGCTAACATTTGAGAAGGGACATAGACATCCCTCCCAAACTTTCCCGATCTGGTGGGACACTCTTGGATTTCAGTGGCTGTCCCGGATGTCCTGTGCATGAAGGGGACTGTGCGGGATTAGGGGTGTATATATAGGCATAAGGCGAAGATAGAGGCGTTGCTGAGTGTAATAAATGTGCTAAGCGCTCCTCTGCTGCTGTTTTCCTTCTTTGGGCCTTTCAAAAGTTGGGGGCGTAGAGACTACACACCAGATTCTTTATACGAATCCCAGTCATGACCCCCTCAGTAACCATCCCAGATCCCATGTATCTTCACACACAGAAGAGGTGTGCACAAAGGTTTTTTCTTTTCCAGACCACAGTCCGATACTCCCCCTGTGTAGGGTTCAGCTACACAGCGATTGTGACCGCCACAGCTGTTGTGCGACTAAAGATTGCAGTATAGTGGGGTTGCCATGGGAATGATGGGGTAGCAGCACGACTCGCATATTTGCTGCAACCGAGATACCCTTATGTCGTGGTCGCAGAAAATATACTAGTTGCGTTCCGACCCCATTCATTCCTATGGCATCCCTGCTACACTGTGATACTTGGGCGTGATGCGGACATGTGATCAGACCCACCCTAAATAAAAAGCTAATTAAAAAAACACTGCCGCGGGTGGAGTGACCATACCCCCTACAGGAAAACTACCCCCAGGGGGCCGCTTGATCCCTCTTCAGGACAGCCAGCCAGGTATGTCATGACTTGACGCTCTCCTGACACTTGAATTCAACTTAGTTGCAATCCTGAGGTAACTGGAGTAGGGTGACAGAACGTAGCAGCTGGCACCAGGCGCCACAGAGGGGCACCTACTGGGGAGGTATTTTGTGTTGCTGGAGAATTTTTTTGTGCTGCAATGTGGTATTCGGTTCTGCAGGGGTGGTATTATGAGGTGCACTATGGTAATGTTGGCCCTGGTTAAAGGGGTTATCCAACCCCTATTATGATCCCCCTAATGCCCGGTCCCCTCAGGTTATAATTACCCCGCTCCCCGGCAGCCACGTCGCTCCTGATGCCTGTACGGCCGCTGCTGCATCCCCTCTTCTTGCGGATCAAAACATCCGGAATGGGGAGTGGGGGGAGGTCAGCGAAAAGCAGGCTGCGACGGGGATGAGCCTCCCTAGTATCCCGGGTGACGCTAGGGAGGCTCGTCCCCGTAGCGGCCTGCTATGGCTGACCCCTTCTCCAAACCCCCCTCCACCCGGGCCCTGGATTCTTTTATCTGCGCCACGGGGAGATGCAGCGGCGGCCATGCAGGCCGAATGTTTCCGAATGTTGAACTGCGTATAGAACCTTAGAGAGTACAATCATTTTAATAAGTTAATCCGCCCTTACACCGAGATAGGCAACGGTTTCCAGATTTGAAATTTGCTCCGTATCTGGTCAATTAAAGAGGACCTTTCACTACAATAAAAAATCTAAACTAAGTATACAGACATGGAGAGCGGCGCCCAGGGATCTCCCTGCACTTACTGTTATCCCTGGGCGCTGCTCCGTTCTCCCGGTATAGGCTCCGGTATCTTCAGATTTTCGGCTCAACTGGGAGGAGCCTGCTCTTGTTCTCCTGGGCGTCTCCTTCTCTCAGGCTGGAGTGCTGGCCAATCGCAGCGCTCAGCTCATTCCCCGAGAGTTTTTTTTCTCTCAGGTTATGAGCTGAGCGCTGCGATTGGCCAACACTCCAGCCTGGGAGAAAGAGACGCCCAGGAGAACAAGAGCAGGCTCGTCCCAGTTGAGCCAAAAATCTGAAGATACCGGAGCCTATACAGGGAGAACGGAGCGACGCCCAGGAATAACAGTAAGTGCAGGGAGATCCCTGGGCGCCGCTCTCCATGTCTGTATACTTAGTTTAGATTTTTTATTGTAGTGAAAGGTCCTCTTTTAGGGGTATATGTTAAGTGAAAGAGCTTGGGAATGACCCCATGGTATTTAAATGTGTCCACCACCTTTAATCCAGCTATATGGGAAGGGCCAGTCCAATCCGCCCTACCCAGAGCTGTGTATACAGACTTCTCCCAGTTAATTCTGAGACCCGAGTAGTCCCCAAATTCATCTATTAAAGGGGTTGTCCAGGGTTCAGAGCTGAATCGTGCAGGGCAAAGGCATTTTTTGGAGATCCGGTGACATACTGGGCTCTCCATAGAGCTGCCAAGAAGCCCGGTGACGTCACCAGCACTGATGGGCGGGCTTTAGCGCTGCCCTAGCCAGTAAAATGGCTAGGGCAGCGCTAAAGCACGCCCATCAGTGCCGGTGACGTCACCGAACACACTGCCAGGCGGAAGTTTGTGATTGTAAACAAAAGAGCCCGTACCCTGCGTGATCTAGCACAGGGCAAAGGAGAGCATCGGAGCATAAACTGCTCCGATCCTCACGTCAGGGGGGCTGCCGGGATGAAAATGGAGGTATGTCCGGGTTCAGAGATAAACCCCTTTAAGGCCAGCTGCTGAGGGATGATTCAGGTGATGTTAAATATAGAATCATATCGTCAGTGTATAGTCCTATGCGTGCCTCTCTGTCTCCCATGAGCACGCCAGTTATATCATAACTGCCTCTCTCCTTCAATTGCTAAAGTCTCAACTGCCAGAGCAAATAGAAGTGGTGACAGTGGGCAGCCCTGTCTTGTTCCCCTGTGGAGGTGGAATCTTTCAGACCGTTCTCCATTTATCCATTACCTGCTTACCGGGCTGCTGTATAAGATTTCAATCCATCTGAGGAATTGTGGGCCAAACCCAAAACCTTTTAGGCAGCCAAGCAAGTATGTCCACTCTATAGAGTCAAATGCCTTGGCAGCATCTAATGAGGCCAAAGCCCAGTCCGCATTCAGGGAATAACTCATCTGCGTAACGACCTGAACCCTTCTGATGTTCTCAGTGGTGGATTTCCCTGGCATAAAACCTATCTGGTCCTGGTGGACCAGTGACAAAATTAACTGATTGAGGCGATTGAGTTGCTAATATTCTAGTCAGGATTTTATAGTCCACATTTAGCAGTGCTATTGGTCTATACGAAACACAGTCCAGGGGATCTTTGTTGGGCTTTAGCAGCAGTACTATAGTGGCCTCCATGAATAAGTCGGGTAGACTCCCTGCCTCTAGGGCCGAATGAAAGGTGGCTAACAATTGGGGTGCCAGTATCTCTGCATATTTAGCGTACACTTCTTTCGGGAGCCCATCTGGACCCGGAGATTTCCCATTGTTAAGATCTGATATTGCCTGTAATATCTCTTCCAGACTGATTGGTTGGTCTAATTGGGTACTTTGTGTTTATAGTGAGTTTTGGGATGGTAATTTCTCCTAAGTATGTGGCTATATCTGTTTCAGATGCAGTTATGCTGGAGCGATATAAGTCTTAGTAAAAGTGTGTGAATATACGGATGATTGCTTCCTGTGTATTTAGTTCTTGTCCCGAGTCGTTCCTGATTGCTGAAGAGTCATGTGGATCTGAATTTTTTAGGCTCCTAAAAAAACAGATATGTCACCATTAACTTACTCTTTGTTAGCGCCAGATCAGTTTTTTTTTTTTTTCGTTTTTATGTCTGGACACAAAACCACAGCTTGCAGCGGTTTTGTGTCTGGTCACAAAGCGGAATGCTGCCGGAACAGAAGACATCCTGATGCATCCTGAACGGATCTCTTTCCATTCAGAATGCATGAGGACCAAACCGATTTTTTTTTTTTCCGGGATTGAGATCCTCTGCTGAATCTCAATACCGGAAAACAACAAGGCAAGTGTGAAAGTAGCCTTAATCACTCCGCCCGATCCGGCTGTCATTAAGCACAACACAGGGGGCGTCACTTTTGCCCGGAGTCTGACTTTTATATCCATACAAAAGAAGGACTGAGACTCTGCATGTTTACTGATGGTCTGATAACTCCTTGGGACACCCCTCTATCTTATAATGGGTTATGGTAAGGGTGTGTACTAATTATTTGCATATCATTAAGGAGGTGCTACCCCAGTGTTTGCCTTGCTGTATTTGAATAGAGACAACAGATTTATTGTAAACTGATTTTTGGGATTTTGTAAGTCTATCAATCATCGATGTCCAGAAAGTGTGACCATCCAGCAGCATTGAGATCCCTCCCTCCCCCAACATAATATAAGCGGTGTGTTAACCTGTCCTCCTTTCCCCCAACATCTGTCGGGACACCCCCATACACATTAGATGGTCAGTCGAAATTGTCAGGTTTCACCAACATCTGGAAAATAGAAGTTTGTTCAGCACTCGGATAAAACCCATGGTAGTTTATTTTGTCTTGAAAAATATAAAATCAATTTTGCTTACATGTTTCTCAGTCATGTCATACAAAGTAAAAAATTTTTTAAAACTTAAAGGGGTTGTCTCATCATGGACAATGGGGGCATATCGCTAGGATTTGCCCCCATTGTCTTATAGGTGCAGGTCTCACCACTGGGACCCGCACCTATATCGAGATAGGTGGTGGCTGGAGGACTCTGGTCCAGCCACCACCAAGCCGGCTCTCCATAGAAGTGAATGGGAGCGTACCGCGCATGCGCGGCCCCCGCTCCCATTTATTTTTATGGGGCTGACGGAAATAGCTGAGCCACCTTTTTTCGCTGGCCCCATAGAAAATGAATGGAGGGCAGCTGCGCATGCGCAGTGCGCCCTCCTTCACTTGCGGGGTTCTGTTCTCAATATAGGTGCAGACCCGCACCTATAAGACAATGGGGGCATATACTAGCGATATGCCCCCATTGTCCATGATGAGACAACCCCTTTAAAGGGGTATTCCAATCACAGACAATTTCTAGGATATGCCCCCATTGTCCACCTCTGGGACCCGCACCTATGTAGGGAACGGAGTGTGGAGAGCGGTGGCTGGAGGACCCCGGGTTTCGGTCACCGCCAAGCGCTCTCCCCATACAAGTGAATGAGAGTGCACCGCGCTTGCACGGTCACCGCTCCCATTCATTTCTATGGGGCAGACGGAAATAGCTGAGCCAGCGCACGGCAATTTTTGGCAGCCCCATAGAAATAAATGGAGGCCGGCAACATATGCGCAGTGCGCCTTCCACCACCCTTCCCCGCTCCGTTCTCGGCGTTCTCTGGGACCCACACCTATCAGACAATGGGGGCATATCCTAGTGATATGCCCCCATTGTCTGAGATGGGAATAATAATAACCCTTTAAGTACCCTGGCAATCAGAAAACAGGAGAAATAGAAAAAAATACTGATGACCTGTCCTGAGGATAAGGGCTCATGCACACGACCGTCCGCAAAAAATCTGGATGACGTCCGTGTGCATTCCGTATTTTGTGGAACGGAACAGCTGGCCCCTAATAGAACAGTCCTATCCTTGTTCGTAATGCGGACAATAATAGGGCATGGTCTGTTTTTTTGCAGAACGGACATACAGAAACGGAATGCACACGGAGTAACTTCCGTGTGTCCGCATACGGTCTGCAAAAAAAACGGAATGGACACGGAAATAAAATACGTTCATGTGCATGAGCCCTAAGTCATAAATATCTTATCTTGGCTAATCCCTTTAATATGCACACAGGAGTAATGCTCTGCAGGGTGCTTAACTGATATGCATGCAAGAGCAATACTCTTCATCAACTGGGAGCCGCCCTGTGTTCGTGCACCAACACAGTGTATGGAGGTGAGATGATTCAATTTGCATCACCTGTGTTTCTCCAACATCTAGTGCACGGGTACACTGCGACTCAGGCCGCGACACACATCGCATTGCCACTGCAGTGTAGTGCTGCCAGTGCCATAGCTAACCCAAATGGGGTCATGGTAACACCACAGTCACCAGAAATCCAAACCAGCTGGTAACTCGCCGGTCGCAACGCATCCCCATTCACTTATATTAGCTGCGATGCAGGCAGCGGTACACTGCGATCTCTAGCCGTGCAACACATCAGGATCAAAGTCGCCATGTAGCTGTTACCCTAAGGGTGCTATTAGAATTAGGATAGTGGCTCACGCCTTACCGCCATTTTTTCACGTGGCTAGTCCAGCTACCTACCGCCCAGCAGTTAGCAGTGAAGAGCAAGCATTACCCTCTAATGCCCCACTTCAGATAAGACAACATGGCACCAACAGAGCTGGACCAGGTACCACTATGTCCTGTGGACACCGACAAAAACAACTGGTCGACAAATGTTTTAGCCTAGACACCCAGTGCAAACCTCCTGGACAGTTTTTGTTTCCAAAGTGGACATGCCCTTTAAGCTGTCCATATGCATTAGAGGTCTATCAGCAGATCCAACGTCCATTATATTGGATGTTTTCCTTGCGGCTTCGGTGTAAAACACAACAGATGAAAGAACGAGCTGTCGCATGGTTTCCAGTCGCTGGAGTCTATTACCTATAGAATGGACAGGTATATACGGTATGTATATCTACAAGTAGCACCCCCCCCCCCCCCCCCTTCCCGGTCGCCATCTGCACGCACACACGCACCGGCTGCTCCGCCATGAGCAATAGTTTGGATCTAGGATAAAAATAGTGTCAGAATGTAAATGTCTGGCTGCGGTTCCGATAATTATACAGATGCATTTATCCAATTAGGAGCCAGCGCTTGCCTCCCCCCAGCCCCTGTTATAAATACACTCTGGTGGGTGGGCTGTGAGTGTTTTCTCTAAGCCTGGTCTGCTGCGTGACTGTGGAGGCTAAATGAAGATGTCACAGGGACCTGTCCCTCGCAGCTGCTGCAGCGCCTCTTGCACTGCACAGAGGTGACATCATGAGCTGAGATCATAAGCCACATTGTGCAGGGAAGTGGTACAGCCTGAGAGCTTTCTTCCCCAGTGATTGCTCCCTCCTCCTCCTGTCAGCAGTTGGTTTCTCCCGCCTGCTGCTCCTAGTCTAGGAGCTGTCCAGCAGCATCAGGAGGGGAGAAGGGAGGAGGAGGGAGATAATACACTGACAAAGGGGGCAGAGGAGAGGGGGCATGAGCTGCCAGCTAGGGTGCCCAGGGACAAGAGAGGGCATAGCCATTTAGGATAAGCCATTGGTAAAGGAATCCATGGCTATGGCATTAGAGTGCATGGGTACAAGGGGCATGAGCTGATAGCTGGGGTGTTAGCTAGGAGCCAGAGGGCTAAACGAGTTAATAGGCTGCTGGCTATAGTACTAAGGGGTAAGAGGGGCATTTCCCATTGGCAAAGAATGGGCCAGTGCTGATAATATGCATAGCCTCCAGCAAGAGTGAATATGAGCTGCTAGGATACCCAGAACCAAGGGTGGGCACGAGCTACTAGCTGGGAGACCCAGGGGTTAAAAAAAAGGGGTGTGGGCTATAAGGGATTGGCCGAAACATAAATATTTGGAATCCCCTGGGGTTAGATGGCTCATACATTGATTGGATACACAGTGGAAAGAGTAGGCATGGGCGGCTAGATGGGATACCCGGGAGGATGGAAGGGGCACGAGTTGTTAGTGGGGTGGCATAAACAGTAGATCACAGGAGCTGAGCAGTTAGTTAGAGGAAAGAAGGGGCACCAGCTGCATCTATACCTAGGGGTACACTAGGGCATCAGCTACCAGGATACCTAGGGATAAAGGAGGGCATGAGTTGCCAGGATACCTCGAGGTAGGAGAGGGTGTCAGCTGCCAGGATACCTTTGGGTAAAAGAGGGCATCAGCTGCCAGGACACAGGGGTAATCTAGGGAATAATCTGCCAGTATACCTAAAGGTAAACTAGTGCATCAGCCACCAGGATAACTTGGGATAAAATAAGGTATTACCTGCCAGGATACCTAGGGGTACAGGAGGGCATCATCTGCCAGGATACCTAGGGGTACAGGTGGGCATCATCTGCCAGGATACCAAGGGGTACAGGAGGGCATCAGATGCCAGGATACCTAGAGGTACAGGGGGGCATCATCTGCCAGGATACCTAGGGGTACAGGAGGGCATCAGATATCAGAATACCTAGAGGTACAGGAGGGCATCAGATGCCAGGATACCTAGAGGTACAGGAGGGCATCAGATATCAGAATACCTAGAGGTACAGGAGGGCATCAGATGCCAGGATACCTAGAGGTACAGGAGGGCATCAAATGCCAGGATACCTAGAGGTACAGGAGGGCATCATCTGCCAGGATACTTAGGGGTACAGGAGGGCATCATATGCCAGGATACCTAGGGGTACAGGAGGGCATCATCTGCTAGGATACCTAGGGGTACAGGAGGGCATCAGATGCCAGGATACCTAGGGGTACAGGAGAGCATCAGATGTCAGGATACCTAGGGGTACAGGAGGGCATCAGATGCCAGGATACCTAGAGGTACAGGAGGGCATCATCTGCCAGGATACCTAGGGGTACAGGAGGGCATCATCTGCCAGGATACCTAGGGGTACAGGAGGGCATCATCTTCTAGGATACCTAGGGGTACAGGAGGGCATCAGATGCCAGGATACCTAGGGGTACAGGAGGGCATCAGATGCCAGGATACCTAGAGGTACAGGAGTGCATCAGATGCCAGGATACCTAGAGGTACAGGAGTGCATCAGATGCCAGGATACCTAGGGGTACAGGAGGGCATCAGATGCCAGGATACCTAGGGGTACAGGAGGGCATAAGATGCCAGGATACCTAGGGGTAAGATAATGAATCAGATGCCAGGATACTTAGGGGTACAGGAGGGCATCAGATGCCAGGATACCTAGGGGTACAGGAGGGCATCAGATGCCAGGATACCTAGAGGTACAGGAGTGCATCAGATGCCAGGATACCTAGGGGTACAGGAGGGCATCAGATGCCAGGATACCTAGGGGTACAGGAGGGCATCAGATGCCAGGATACCTAGAGGTACAGGAGGGCATCAGATGCCAGGATACCTAGGGGTACAGGAGGGCATCAGATGTCAGGATACCTAGAGGTACAGGAGGGCATCAGATGCTAGGATACCTAGGGG